>NW_006408771.1:1281336-1308116 GCF_000296735.1 Chrysochloris asiatica | reverse complement strand
ATATATATATACACACACATATTATTTTTTGCTACCAGACTTCTTTCACATACGTCTTCTTAAGCAATGCTTTCATCAGATCTTCAAAGGGATAATGCCTATTTCATAATGAGTAAACAGGGTCAGAATAATAGGGTAGCTTGTTCATTGCCACATATTGAGCCAGCAGTAAGAGCTAAGATGTTTCCAATAGCCATATTCTTTCTGCTACACTATTTTGGCTCCAAATCCTGAGTCAAGCAAAGAAGAAAAGAAAAATTGTGTTTTCAAACAATTAGGACAAGCAGAGACCAGGACTTTTTACCCTAGAATTAGTGTGCTCTTCTATTTTTGAAGTGCCATTAAAAATAAATAAATAAAACTTTAAAAATATTTTAGAAAACAAACAAGCCTAATATTATGGTACTAACTGCTCACAATATGAACAAGAATATTGAAATGTGATACTTGCATGACACCTAAAATATCCTTAATTCTAGGAATATCACCATTTTGTGACCCACATTAGAGAAGAAAATTATCCTTGAATTAGAGTACTATTTAGTGACAAAAGATGCTACCTTATATATGAGTTAGATGAGAAATCATTTTAATTAAAACTGAACTTTAGGTGTTAAAATAATTAAAATAAATAAACAATGGAAAGACTACTAAATTAAACACCAAATGTTGATTGTGCTTGGTTTATAAGTATCTGTTCAGGATCTTTCAGCATCCAATTGAACTACTGGGAAAATAGAGACTAAGAATAGATTGTGTTATTAAAATGAAAACTAGAAATAATAGTTAACTTGCTATCAAAACCTGTAAATTACACCATTAGCCTGAAGGCTCAAGAAAGTGGTTTGACAACTCAGCCTGTGGCTACCTAATCAAACAGAGAGCAAAGGCAACAATTAGAAGTTATGAATATGCAGTAACACTTTTAATTATTTCCCATATGTATGGACACTGGTTCAAAAATCTCAGACATCCCACAGAAATGCAAGAGACCTATTCTCATACTGTTATTAATTGTCAAGGAAAAATGATTTACCATAATCCCTATGGTATCTCTCTTTCTACAAGCAAGTGGACTGAAAATAGATGGGGGGACTGGCAATGGTAGAATCTCCACAATGAAAGGTCTGAAGGCAATGGAGGACAGAGTCTTGGCAGCAATGCACAAGTGAAGCTAAGTTTTAGGGGTGTCATTAGCCTTTACTGTTACACTTTAATTTTACAGAGTGCCAGATTATGCAAGAGTGAAGAATAGAGAACATTCTATCTTTTATCAAAAAGACTGCACTAAATGAAAAGTTGGACAGGCTCTGGAAACTAGCAGGAGATATGCATACGTCTAGCTTTTTTCTGGTTGTAATTCTAAGAGGATTAGAATAGGCTCCAAATACCAGAGAGAGGAGCCAAGGAAAAGCCACACACATTCTTTTGGCCGCTGTAGTGTCTGGATAGATGGATAGATCTCTCTTTTTCCCTCTCTCTCTGTAGGAGGATAACAGGAAAATCAGCATGTGGAAAGGCTTCATTATAAGGGAAAGAGAAAACAATCCTGAAGATTTAGAGAATAAATAGCTTTGAGTATGATTACAGAGGATTTTAGAAAATGGTTTAATGTTGTCCACAAAATGTTGTCCACATGACTTCTATGATATAGGAATAGGAACAATGAGTAAGAAGAAAAGAAGTAGGATTAAAGCCAAAACAAATGAAAAACAAGAAAGCTGAGTAACTTGCATTTTTTTATGCATTTATTGACTAGTCATACATCTCATTTATGAACTATAAACCCTAAATATTTTTAATATTTGCTATAGGATGTTTAAATGTTTTCTTTTTCATTTCTAATATTAGTAATTGCTTTCTTTCTTATGTTTAAACTGTTCTTATAACAGTTGGAAAATAGTAATCCATTATAAATAGATAGTACTCTTAAGTAAAGTACCTCACTGTTAATATTGCTGGTGGTGGTTATGTGCCGTGGAGTCAGTTCCACTGTTTATATTATCAGTGTTTATTTCAGGAGGCAGCATAGTGATGAGGTTAATAAGTTAGTGCTACTGAGGCTGATTTGAGCTGCAACCCCAGTCTCACTGGTTGGCTAGTTGGCTAATTGGGTGACATTTAGTGAGTTACTAAACTGTGAGACATCTGATATACTATGTGAAAAATAGGGGTAACTGTTAGGTCCAATTCTCAAAAGGTTATAGATATTAAATGAAATAATACATTTAGACATTCTGTGAAAAATATTATACTTCAAATGCAAGTAACAATTCAATCAATGCTGGCATTTTATATATTTCCATGGATTTTTAATGCTGCTATAACAGAAATATCACAAGTGGAAGGTTTTAACAGATATGTATTCTCTCTAGGTTTAGGAGGCTAGAAGTCAAAATTCAAAGTGCTGACTCTGGAGAAATGTCCTTGTCTCATTTCAGCATCTGTAGGCCCATCATTACTTGTAAATTTCCATGTGTTTTGGTCTCCATCTTTCCCTGGATCTAGGAGTCTCCCAGTGCTGCAAAGGACGCACTCTACTTCTGGATCTTTCTTTGTTGTTGTAGGTACCATTTCTTTGCTCACCCTTTTTATCTTTGTAAGATAGATGTTGTAGATCAATACTGTGAAGAAACCCTGTTACATCAGGTCATGGCTGTGAATGCATTATGGGTATTGCATTCTACTCTCAATCCTTTTATTGGTTCATCACCTACATCACAAAATGATTGTATTTTTACAAAATTGTCAAACCATCGAAAATCAAGACCCAGAAAATGACACATACTTTTAGGAGGACAGAATTCAATCTATGACTTATACTAAACACATATAATTTTTATCAAGTTAATCCTACTTATATTTTCTCTTTTATCTTGTTTCAAATTAGCAGCTTATTGTGCTAATGCTATCTAATTAAGTATCCTGATGTAACTTCATTTCCTATAACTACTTCACAACTCATTAAATATATTTTTTTGTTATTTATTAATTTAAGCAATATTTATTTAATGGATATAATGATCTGTGAGAGAATACTGTGATCTAGGCAATTTTTCAGGAACTAGAGTAATAACAGGAAAACAAAAAGACCCTGTTTCACAGAATTCATATAAAAACACAAGTAAAATTTATTATGTCAGATAGTGGTATTATGCAGAAAAATAAACTAGGGAAAAATAGGTAGTTATTGGAAATGGTGTAGAGCTCATATTTTATGGTGAAGATATGTGATGTTGATGCACAGATCTAAGGGCATGATTAAGTCAATATCTTGGGAAAAGGTAAGTCTCCAGGTGGAAATGTCTTCAATATGCTTCAAAAACAGGAATTTGGCACATGTGAATGGAAAAAGGGGATCATGGAAAATGAGCTGATAGAGGAACTAGTGAGTCTTAGCATGGATGCTCTTGTAACAACATTGTTTTATACTCAGTACAAAATTAAGAGGAATGGCATCTCATTCATTGTCAAAAAGAGCATTTCAAGATCTACTTGGAAGTCCAACACTGCCTGTGGTAGGATAATATGCATATGTCTACAATGAAGACCAGTGAATACAACTATTATTAACATTAATGCATTAGTCATTAAAAGCAAAATGATGAAATTGAAAAATTCTACTAGCATCTTTAACTTGAAATTGATCAAATATGCAACCAACATGCATTGTTAATTACTGGTGACTGGAATGCAAAAGTTAGAAACAAAGGTTCAGTAGTTGTAAAATATGCCCTTGATGAAAGAAACGATGCTGGAGCTTCCATGATAGAATTTTGCAAGACAAATGGCTTATTCATTGAAAATATCTTTTTTAAACAACATAGAAGGTGGCATATACATAGACCTCACAAGCTGGAGTGCACAATAATCAAACTGACTAAATCTGTGAGAAGACATGATGGCGAAGCTCAATATCATCAGTTAAAATAAGGCCAGGGACGGCATGTGGAACCGGCCATCAGTTGCTGATATACAAGATCAGGCTGAAGCTCAAGAAAATTAAAACAACTCTATGAAAGCTGAAATATGACCTTGAATATATCCCACCTGAATTTCGAGACCATCTCAAGAAAACATGTGATGTGTTAGACACTAATGACAGACAACCAGAGGTGATGTGGTATGACATCAAGAACATCATACAGGAAGAAAGCAAAGATCATTAAAAAGATAGGAAAGGAATAAAAGACCAAATGGATGTCAGAATAGATTATGAAACTTCTTCTTCAATATAGAGAAGCTAAAATGACTCAAAGAATTAAAATAAAAGAGCTGAATTAAACATTTCCAAGGGCAGTTTGAGAATGCACAAGAAAGTATAATAATAAAACGTGTAAACACCCTTCACACTTAGAAGTTAGAAAATCAAAGCAAAGACCTCTCAGCACTTCTAAAGATGAAAGTACTGAAGAAAAATTCAAGCCTCAGGTTGCAATCCTGAAAAGATTCTATGGGCGCCAGTAGCAAAATAGTGTATTATGAATTGGGCTACCAACTGCAAGGTCAGCAATTCAAAACCACCAGCTGCTCCAAGGCGAAAGTTGAAGCTTTCTGTTCTGGTAAATATTTACAACCTCACAAACCCTATAAATCAGAACCGACTTCTTGGCACTTAACCACCAAACACCGCAGTGGACAAAATATTGAATGATATGGGAAATATCAGAAGAAGATAGACTCTGCAAGAGTCACTGTATCAAAAAGTATTGATTGATATCCAACTATTTCAAGAGGTAACATATGATCAAGAACTAATGGTATTGAAGAAAGAATTCTAAGCTACACTGAAGGCATTGACAGATAACAAGGCTCCAAGAAACTGATGAATACAAATTGAAATGTTTCAACAAACTAATGAAGCTCTGGAGGTACACGCTCATCTGTGTTTATCAAGAAATTTTCAAGACAGCTACCTGGCCAACTGATTGCAAGAGACCCATATTTGTGCTCATTCCAATTAAAGCAGAAATCATTGAATAATATCATTAATATAAAATGTAAATAAAAAGTTGCTAAAGGGAATTTTTAAATATTTGTAGCAGTACATTGACAGGGAGCTGCCCAAAATTCAAGCCAGATTCAGGAGTGGATGTGGAACCAGGGATATCATTGTTAACATTATCTGAATCTTGGCTGAAAGCAGAGAAAATCAGAAAGATGTTTACCTGTGTTTTATTGACCATTCAAAGTTATTCAGCTGTGTGTATCGAAAATGGAAATTCCAAAACATTTGTGTTAATATAGAACCTGTACATAGATCAAGAGGCAGTCATTTGAACGGAATAAGGGGGTACTGAATGATTTAAAATCATGAAAGGTGCTCTTCCTTCTTTCTCTTCTCCCTTCCGCTTCCTACCTTCTCTCTCCAGCAGAGGTTATCTTCCTCACCCTGAATAAAGGTCTCTAGATGGGCCATTTGAAGTGAGGTGTGGTTGATGAGCGGTGCTGGGGTTGTTTTTTCCCTTTCATTGGTGTCAGAATCGGGATAGTTGAGGCCCCCGATTTAACATCAGAAGGCCCAGGACCCCAATTCTCCCGGTGCCCTAACCCGCTCATTTCAACATGCCCTCCCAGAACCCGCGATCATCTTCCCTGACGCCTTCTCAGCATCCATCACCGGCAGGAGTCAATTCTTCAGCCCTCTGGCTCGGTTCCGAAGACCTAGAACTGCGGGCCTAAGCCCAGTCCAGCTGCTGACCTGGTTCCATCACTTCTTGGTATCCCATTGAAGAGCCCAATGGCTACTGACAACACCGCCAACAATGACAAAGCCATCGCTGACCGTGGTCCAAGCCCAAAGACCAAAGACAGCCTCATCGCCCCAATGCCAGCAGGAAGTAGCTACAGAAAAATGACCTTTGTCCCTTCTCCCACGGGCATGGATCATAGAGACGACCATTCATTTTTCTTATTTAACCAAAGAGGGGGAAATGTTACAATGTTACAATGCCTTCCAGTTCTTCCCTCTCCCTTCCCTCCAACTCCATTTTGTCTGTTTCCAGCCCTAAGCTACAAGGCATGTAGTTTAAAGGACAACGTGGCTTTTGATAAATCAGACCACTCCCTTCCTGTTGAAGCTATATAAATCCCCTCCCTTTCTGTTGACGCTCTCTTCCTTCTTTCTCTCCTCCCTTCTGCCTCCTGCCTTCTCTCTCCGGCAGAGGTTATCTTCCTCACCCTGAATAAAGGTCTCTAGATGGTCAAAAAATAAAAAAAAATAAAAAATAAATTTAAAAAAAAAATCATGAAAGGTGTGTTTAGGGGATGAATCCTTTCACCATACTAATTCAGTTTGTGGGGAGCACAGTGACTTCATAAAATAAGCACTGGACAGTAAACTACAAGGTCACAGGCTCGAGCCTGCCTGCTGCTCTGTAGTAAATAGATGAGGTTTTCTGCTCCTTCAAACATTTAAAGTCTCAGAAACCCTACACAGGGTCACTGTGAATCAGAACCAACTGGATATCACACAATAAAACAACAATCTACTTTGTATGCTGAGCAAATATTCCAAGAAGCTAGATTATATAAAGAAAGGCATAGCAGAAGGATTAGAGGAAGACTCATTAACAATCTGCAAAATAAAGAGAACATAACCTTGCTTGCCGGAATGGAAGACTTGAATACTGAGGAAGATCAAAGACTTCAGCCTTTAGTATTGATTGCATTCCAATGTAAAGAAGACACGATTCTTCACAATTGGACCAAAATGATAAATGGAAAAAATATTGAAGTTTATAAAGACTTCCTTTTTCTTGGATCCACAATCAATACTAATGGAAGCAGCAGTCACAAAATCAAATGACATATTGCATTAGGCAAATCTCCAACATATGTCTTTAAAGTTTTAAAGAGCAAAGTTGTCAGTTTGAAGTGTACAGTGCACCCAAAGTAAGTCATGGCATTTTCAATTGCCTTATAAACATGTGAAATTTGAACAGTGAATGAGGAAGAATCAATGCATTTTAATTATTGTGTTGGCAAAGAATACTGAAAGTACTGTGGGCTGCTAGAAAAACAAGCAAATCTGTCCTGAAAGAAGTACAGCCAGAATGAGCCTCAGAAGCATGGATGGGGAGACTGTGTCTCTCACACTTTGGATATGTTGTCATGAGGCACCAGTCCCTGAAGGAGGACACCATTCTTGTAAAAGTACATGGTCAGTGTAAAAGAGGAGATAGGCTGAACAATGATGAGATGAGAGCAACAATGGGCTCAAACGTAAAAACAGTTGTGAGGATGGTGTATTACCAGGCAGCATTTTGTTCTATTTACATAGGGTCACTAAGAATTGTACCAACTGGATAGCACCTAACAAAGGTCTTTTGCTGCTAATATTAACATTAGATTGAAATTTTCTCCTTTCCTTACTTTCTTGTCAAATTCTGGAATTAAAAATTCAGTAACTGATGAGGCCCAACTCAAAATTAAGAGAAATAGCTGTAAATGATCATTAATAATTGGAACATGGAATGTATGAAGTATCAACCTAGGAAAATTGGAATTTGTCAAAAATGAAATGGAATGCATAAAAATAGATATTCTAGGCTTTAGTGAGCTGAAATGGACTGGTATTGGCCATTTCGAATCTGACAACCCCATAACTTATTTTGCTTGGAATGACAAATTTAAGAGAAATGACACCACATTTATAATAAAAAAGAGCATATCAAAACCTGTCTAGAAGTACAATGCTGTCTGTGATAGATTAATGTACACATGCCTACAAGGAAGACCAGGTAATACAAAAATTATTCAAATTTATGCACCAACTAATGAAGATAGTGATAAAATTGGATAATTCTACCAACTAATTCAACTGAAATTGATCAAACATGCAATCAAAATATAATGATAATTACTGGCAAATGAAATGCAAAAGTTGGAGACAAAGAGAAAAGATCAATAGTTGGAAAAAATAGCCTTGGTGATAGAAATGATTCTGCAGATCACATGCTAGAATTTTGGGAGACCAATAAATTTCCACTGCAAATACCTATTTTAAGCAATACATAAAAACATACACATGCCCTCACCAGATGGACTACACGGAAATCAAATTGACTATGTCTGTAGAAAGAGACAGTGGAAAAGCTCCATATCATTAGCCAAAACAAGGCCAGTGGAAGACTGTGGAACAGAACATCAGTTGCTCATGTACAAGTTCAGGCTGAAACAGAAGAAAATTAAAACCAGTCCAAAAGAGCCAAAATATGACCTTGAACATGTCCCACCAGAATTGAGAGATCATCTCAAGAACAGAGTTCATGCATTAGACAATAAAAACTGAATACCAGAATATATCAAGAACATCTTACTGGAAGAAAGCAAAAGGACAATAAGAAGACAAGAAAGAAAAACCAGAATGGGTGTCAGAGGAGACTCTGAAACTTGCTCTCCAGTGTAGAGATGCTAAACCAAGTGGAAGAAATGAGGAGGTAGAAGAGCTGAATAGAAAATTTCAAAAATTTCAGTAAGAAGACAAAGTCAAATATTATAACAAAATATGCAAAGACCTGGAGTCAAAAAAAAAACAAAAGGGAAGAACACACTCAGCATTTGTCAAACCGAGGGAAGTGAAGAAATAAGTTCCAGTCTTGACTTGAAATATTAAAGACTACTGTGGACAAATATATTGAATGATACAGAAAGTATCGAAAAAAATGGAAGGAGCACAGAGTCACTGTATCAAAAAGAAATGATCTCTGTTCAAATATTTCAAGAGGTGGCATATGATCAAGATTTAATGACACTGAAGGAAGAAGTCCAAGGTGCATTGAAAGCATTGGCAAAAGAGAAGGCACTGTGAAATGATGGAATACAAATTGAAATCTTTCAACAAACTAATTGGGACTAGAGGCACTCATTCATTTATGCCAAGAACTTTTTGAAGACAGGTACCTGGCCAACTATTTGGAAGCAATACATATCTGTGCCTATTGCAAAGAGGGGTGAGCCAATGGAATGCAAAAACATTAGAAAAATATCAATAATATAACATGAAACTAAAATTTTGCTTCAGATTATTCAAAAAAAGGGTGCAACCAGGAATTGACAGAGAACTTCCAGAGGTTCAAGCCAGATTTAGAAAAGGACATAGAATGAGGAATATCATTGCTAATGTCAGATGGATCTTGGCTAAAAGTAGTGAAGACCATAAAGATGTTTACCTGTGCTTTATTAACTACACAAAGACTCTTGACTGGATCATGATACGCTATAGACAACATTTCGGAGAATGAGTATTCCGGAACACTTGTGTTCATGAGGAACCTCTACATAGACCAAGAGGTAGTTGTTCAAACAGAACAAGGGAATACAGAATGTTTTTAAATTATGCAAGGTGTGTGTCAGGGTTGTATTCTCTCACCATACTTTTTTAATCTGTATGCTGAGCAAATAATCTGAGAAGTTTGGTTATATGAAGAAAGGTGTGGCATCAGGATTGGAGGAAGTCTCATTAACACCCAGTGATATGCAGATGATGCAATCTTGCTTGCTGTAAGCAAAGAAAACTTAAAATACATAATGTGAAAATCAAAGATCACAGCTTTTGGTATGGGTTGCACCTCACTGTAAAGAAAACAAAAATCCTCACCACTGGACCAGTAAGTAACACATGTGTTAATGGAGAAAATACTGAGGTTGTCAAAGATTTCATTTTGTTTTGATAAATTATCAACACTCATGAAATCATCAGTCAAGAAATCCAACAATGTATTGCATTGGGCACATCTGCTGTATGAGACATCTTTAGAGTGTTCAAGAGTGAAGATGTCAGTTTGAGGACTTAGGTGCACCTGTCCCAAGCCATGGGATTTTCAATAACCTCATATGAATGTGAAAATTGAACAGTGAGTAAGGAATACCATAGAATACTTGATGCATCTGAATTAAGGTGATGGAGGAGAACAAACCAATCTGTGTTGAAAGTACATCCAGAGTGCTCCTTAGAAGGCAGGATGGCCAGACTTTGTCTCTCATACTTTGGACATATAATCAGGAGGGACCAGTCCTTGGAGAATGATACCATGTTTAGTAAACTGGAGAATCAGAGAAAAGAGGAAGACCCCCAAGTGGGTTCAAACGTAGCAACAATTGTGAGATTGTTGCAGAACCAGGCAATGTTTCATTCTATTGTACACAGAGTCTCTATGAGTCTGTATCTACTGGATAGAACCTAACAACAACAAACCCTTTTTTAAATTGTGTGTAATCATCTCCATCTTTCTGTTTGGGTTTGTTCTTGCATATGTCTTAAGATTCTCATTTAAAAGAAAATATTCTGTCATACTCTATAGGTTGTATCATCCATGTCCATGTCACCTGTATATTTAAACAACCTGATAGCATTTTTAATGCCCTTTCATAATATATTAACTCATTGCTCTTACTACAATATCTTGAGGTGTTTACTATTGCATCCATTATACAGATAAAGACATTTCTTCACAGAATTTGAAAATTAGCTGCATCAATGATTAATATGGTAGACCTATGATTACCACAAATGTTGCAGCATTATTGCCAGCACATTTTCTTTACATGTCTAAACAAGATCATTTTTTTTCCCCATATTATTGTGTTACTCTTGTTTAAATGCACTGGTTTTCTCTTCTTTTCTACATTGGTCTGAATGTCAGCCAACACAATTACTCTTTTAGAAAACCAAAGATACCAATTATATGGTCAACTAAAGATGTCGTATTTCTTTATAACTACACTAATAACCTTATATCTGCTAAATAAAAAGGAAGGTCAGTCAAAGCATTTAAATATAACACTGCTGCCTGTAGTAAGACACTGGAACTGAGCAGGGATTATTAATAATAAGCCACTAAAGGCCTAATTAATGACTTAATTTAACAGCCTCCATTAATTATCAGACCATAAGCATAGCTGAAAATACAACTAGGTTTTGAATTTCCATAGACCAACTTTGCTATAATCTGATTCCAAGATTCCTAAATTATTGACATGTGCTTTTTTGACTGGAATACAGGCATACATCATTTTATTGTGCTTTGCTTTATTGTGCTTCACAGATACAGCATTTCTTGTGGTGTTATTATTATTATTTTTTTTTAAATCAAAGGTTTATACCAATCATGCATCAAGCAAATCTATTGGCACCATTTTTCCAACAATATGGGCTTACTACATCTCTGTCACATTTTGGTAATTCTCACCAAATATTTTAAATTATTTCATAATGTTATTATGTACTAGAATACAGTGTAATCCTAAACTTTAGATGTAATTGGAAACCAAAAATTTTGTGTCTCAATTCATTGTGAAACAGATTCCTCTGTATCTTAAAATTAGTCCTGTAGGGGAAAAACAGAAGCCATATCAATTTCCATTAAGTAGTATGGTAACAATCCTGATGGACTATGTATAGAAATTATCCTTTAAATTTTTAGTTTGAGATAATGTTGACCCATATGCAATTGTAAGAAATACTAGAGATTTCCTGTACCTTTTACTCAGATTCCCAAAATGGTACTGTCTTAAGTATCTAGCGCTCCTATAACAGAGATGCCACTAGCTGATGGATTTAACAGATGTTGATTCTCTCACAGACTGGGAAGCTAGAAGTCCTAATTCAAAGCACTAACATTGAAGAAAGGTCCTTGTCTCCTTTCAGAATCTGTAGGCTCATCACTACGTGGAGTTCTCCCTGTGCCTTGGCATCAATCTTCCTCCAAATGTAAGAGTTCCACAGTGCAGGCTCCATTCCCGGCTCTTCTATCTTGGTGGCATCAGGTCCCTCTTCATGTTTCCATCATGGTCACAAAGATATTTTCACCTTCAGAAACCAAATTCAGGGTCGCTATGAGTTGAAAAGACTCAACAGCACACAGCAGCAACATAGCATTTGGTAAGCAGCCCTTGATGTATAGTGGGTCCACATTGTGCTGCTAACCACAAGGTCCACAGTTCAAATCCACCAATCACTCAGTGGAAGAAAGATGAGACTTTCTGCTAATGTAAAGGTTTAGATCCTCAGAAGCCCTATATAGGCTCACTATGAGTTGAAATTGACTTGAGGACACGCAACAGCAACATAAGCAGCAGCAGCAATCTTAATTATTTTGGAGGAAGCAAGGCATCTAACATGGTTTTCTGTGGCATTCATGCTTTAATGATGTTGCCATTTAGTTGGTCCCCAATTCTTTATGACTTCATGTACAACAGATGAAAATACTGTCAGATCCTGCACCATTCCCACAATCAAATCACTGTGAGCCACAGAGTTTTTACTGCTTTTTCAAAAGTACATTTTCAGACATTCTTCTTAATTCTTACTATCATCGGAGTACCTGTTATAATTTCCAAAGCATAATTATATATTGAACTGTCCCAAAAGTATACCTTCTATGTCCAAGGACATTTGTTCTCATTTTTTTCACTGATAGATTCTACCTAGGAAGTACTGTAAGTTCAGTTACTTGACCATATTTAGATTCAGAGACAGTTACATTCTAGAATAATGGAAAAGCAGTTGCAAAATCAGCCTTTTTTCCTTAGTCCTAAGTATGCACACTTAAAAAGAATTCTTCTAAGTCTTAGTTTACTAGAGGTGATTGAAGAGGTCAAAAAAGGGTAATGACCTCTCATGTTAAAAAAGGAGCCACCATGAGTTTCTCATTCCTCTGGAAGGGATGGAAGTATCATGGGATTCAAAATATCAAAGCCTTGAATAGCGATGTGATGGGGGGTACAAGAGAGATGCTGTGTGTTCTCAGTTAATAGTAAACTGATACAAGGAGTGAAAACAGAGGTAGGATTATATTAGCAAGGCCTCCATGAGTCTTGCTATGGCAACCATTGTTTGTAAACAAAGAGCATAGGCCTTCACTGCAGAGTCAAGTAACCTTCTGATTCCCATTATGTTGCTGATTTACAAACACTCTGTAATTCTAACACCCAATATTAATTTCCATAACACATGCCTGTATGTCTATTTTACAACACTATGTAGAAGAAATATTGAATATCCCTAGTACAGTCTGATAAAACATAACCCTAAACACATAAACTTATAACCCTAAACATATAAACTTACAACACTATGTATAAGAAATATTGAATATCCCTAGTACAGTCTGATAAAAACATAACCCTAAACACATAAACTTATAACCCTTTTTAAAACATTCAAGTTCAATCTCCATCCCCCAACCCCCAAAGCCCCCAGAATAACTTTAAGCTTCGGGACTGGTGGATACAGTAGTCACCTTGTTTAATTATCTGAGTTTTGCCTCAGAGCACTCCAGAAACAGCTTTTCTCTTCTGTGCTCCAGTTTAACATCTCCCATTCTTTTCAGTCACTACAGGTAACAATAGCCAAATGATTCATCAAAGAATCAAAAGTTTTACTTCCCACATTCCTTCATTTCTTTCTTTGACAAAAGCCTATGCTTCCATTGGAGACCTGGTATAGGCTGTAGGATAAGCATCCAGGCTCATGGTCAGATTGAAATGCAAGATCAGTGACTCAAACTCACGAGTCACTACTCAGAAACCCTATATAGGGTTGCTATGAGTTGGAACCAACTTAATGGCACTTAACAACAATAACATGCTTTCATTAATCCTGAGCCATAGCAACAAACTCTGCTTCTGATACCAACTTTAAAACTGTCATGTAAGTGGTATCTGAACTCCTTTGACTTCACACAAGGGAAGAGAATCAAAGTCACCATCAGCCCAAAGCTAATTCCTATGATGTGGATATCAGATAATACTGCACCCTCCAAACATATTTAACAATTCAAACACCAACAATCCCCCCACCCCCCCCACACACAATTTGCTCTCTGCTTCTCTGCTAGGTTTCAGAATCCATTGTAATAGCCACATAAAATTAATTCATAGTCCATAATCCATAGATTATGGAGTTTATTAGGAAAGTTCAAGAACAGAAATGCTCAGAATTCAGTTCTTCTGGTCAGGGGAGCCTCTTCTCAGCCACACTATGTGAATATCTTTCTCTTATCCTTGACTTCTCTGCCATGTAGCCTCTTGCCCTCTGCCCTGTTCAGACACATGTTACCAAACTCCTTTAGTGCTGCTGATAAATGCCTAAAGAATAGGAATCCTGCTGCTCTGCTGTGACGTATACCCTTGGTTCTGTTGCCTATGCTTCCACCTCTTCCCCACAACTTCACTACCACCTCTCTAGTGACACAATCTCGTGTGTCCTGGATTAAAGAGGTTTAGTGCAGGGACCTCAGGATCCATAGACATGCTTTGCTCCTTGCTATTCTTGTTCTTACATTTAAGATGATTCATGTTATGCCCAGGAATGGCAAAGCTGACCAAACCCCACATTAGAGTCTCATATACCGTATTTGCATGGTGTGGCACTGTGGGCTAATGTATCAGACTGCAAAGTCATTTGAACTGTAAGGTCAATGGTTCAAACTCACTAACTTCTCCTTAGAAACCCTATACAGAGTTGCTATGTGCTGGAATCGACTCAACGGCACATAACAACAAAAACAACCAGTCATTTGGTAGAACTTACAAAGATTATGGCTAGAAAAACCATATTAAGTAACTGAACCACAGTGTTAAAGAATAAAGACTGTCATTTTGAGGCTAGATGCACCTGATCCAAGCCACAGTATTTTTAATAGCCTTATATGCATGCAGAAGCTAGACAATGAATACAGACAATTAAGAAAGACTTGATGGCTTTGAAATTTGGTGTTGGTACAGCAAGAATGTTCTTTAGAATAAGGGTGGAGAAACTTTGATTCATATTCTTTGGATATGTTATAAAGAGGGATCGGTCGGTTCTTTGAATAAAGACATCATCTTTGGTAAGAAAAAGGGTCAGTAAAAAAGAGAGATATCCTCAGTGAGATGGACTAAGACAGCAGCTGAATAATGGGCTCAAGCAGAACCATGGTTTTGACAATGGCACAGGATAGGGTAGTGTTTCCTTTCAATGCACATAAGTTTGTGCAATGGGACAAGAAAGGATAAGATAAAATAGCAACACTCAAAGATGTGTCCACCATCTTTAAGAGGTTTTCTAGAAGTGCCATTCAGTGACTTCTGTTTACATCTCCTTGTTTATTTTAACTTGCAAAGGATGCTGGGAAACATAAACTCTGGACTATGAATAAAATCAGTCAAAGATAAATTCGAAATTTTTTAAAGGAAGGAAGTAAAATGGAATAGTTGGTAGCCAATACAGTCTCGGTGACATGTCACTCATAAACAACTCATATCTTTACATATTTTTCTTCTATTTAAAATATGTACATATTTTCTCCCCAGACTTGACAACTCCATCCCTGCATTTGGTAAGTACACTTACTTCAAAATCTAAGTAATGAGCACACATCTCAATAATGTCTCCGTACATTTCCTTTTGGTCTAGGTAATGTTAAATTAAAGACATTTATCTGCCCTAACTGATGTGGTGCTGTGGACTAATGTACTAGACTACAAGGTTAGTTTGAACTGCAGGATTGGCGGTTCAAATCCACCAGTTTCTCCGTGGAAAGCCTATACAGGATCACTATGAGTCAAAACCAACTTGATGGCACTTAGCAATAACAACCCTTATACTACCTGGTCCTAATGTAAGAGGGGAAAAATATAGGAGGAAAAGAGTAACTACAGTAAAATCTCATTTGTAAAAAAGAACCAAGCCACCATTGCTGGGCTAGAGCAATGATGACATCATGGTTATAAAGGTGAGAATGCTCAATGATTAGAATATCTAATGTTCTTCAGTTCCGTTTTCTATTTCCTTGAATGACCTTTGACTTTTCCATCTGAGAGGTATAGCTGTTTCATTTTCTTTCATGGCTACAATGAGGTAGGTATTGGTAAGGTCTCCTTTCTTAGGGCTGAATAACTTTGTTTAATATTTTTAGAGGTAGAAGTTTGGATGCTTAGTATTGTTTTGGTAATTTAAGAGCGATAGACTATTAAAATCCAGTCTTGTTGGTTCTCTAGAAATATAATCTCCTTAAAACTTAGTGGGTTATATTTACTTTTGGTTAGTTTAATATTCAAGTAATCACAGCCAAAATTCTTTTCACTGACTATTGTTTTTAAGGCTAAGACAGACTCAAAAGAAGTAGAGTCAGACTATTTTTGAATGTTTAGCCACTGAAAACCTTATAAATAGCAGCAAAACACTGTTAGATAGTAACAGAATATTGAACATCAAAACATAAAGAATAGTACCAGAAAACTGTCCGATATGGTGCCAGATGAGCCCCTCAGGTTGGAAGACACTACAAAATACTACTGGGTATAACCTGCCTCCTCAAAGTACAGTTGACGATGATGACATGAATGGAGTAAAGCTTTTGGGACCATCATTTGATGATGAGGCACAACCCCAAATGAGGACAGACAGCTGAGAATATCCATGAAAAGTTGAACTATTGTTGTTGTTAAGTGCTTTTGAGTCCGTTCCACAGAGACTCTGTATAGGATACCTAAGAAGCAGCTGCTGGGTTTGAACCATTGACTTTGTGGTCCAGCACATTGTCCAGCAGCACCACACTGCACTTCAAATTATAGATAGATATTTTGAATTATACATAGAATGTATGACATATGACTCTAGGAAAAACTGGAAGTTGTCAAAAATGAAATTGAGTGCATAAACATTGATAGGATATCATTAGTGAGCTGAAAGGGACAGTAGTAGCCATTCTGAATCTGATAATCACATGATTTGCTATGCCGGGAATGATAAACTGAAGAGGAATGGTATCACATACATCATCAAAAATAACATTTTAAGACCTAATTTGAAGTATAATGCTCTCTGTGATGGGATAATATCCATAAGTCTATAAGGAAGACCAGTTAATACAATTATTATTCAAATTTATATACCAATTACTAAAGACAGTGATGATGAAACTGAAGAATTCATTTTCCAAATTCTTCAGACTAAAATTGATCAAACATACAGTGAAAATATACTGATAATTTCTGGTGACTGGAATGCAAAGATTGGAAATACAGACTAAGGGTCAGTATGTAGTTGGCAACTACAATCTTGGTGATAGAAACAATGCTGGAGATCTTATGGTATAAAATTTTAAAAGACCAATGACTTCTTCACTGAAAATATCTTTTTTTAAGCTACATAAAATATTATTATATACATGGACTTCATCAGATGGAATACACAGAAATCAAATTTACTTTATCTGTGAAAAAATACAATGGAAAAGGTCTATATTATCAGCCAAAACAAGGCCTAGGGAAGACTGTGTAACAGACCTTCAATTGTTTGTATGCAAGTTCTTGTGACACTGAAGAAAATTCAATCAAGTCTGTGAAAACCACCCTGAACACATCCCAACTGAATTTAGAGATCAGCTCAAGAACACATTGATGCACTAAACACTGAAGTCTGAAGACAAGAAGAGTTGGGGGATGACATCAAGATTATCATACAGGAAGAAAGTCAAAGGTCATTAAGAAGACAAGAAAGAAGAAAAAGACCATAACTGATGTCGGAAGAAACTCTGAAACTTGCTTTCCAGAATAGAGATGCTAAAGCAAATGGAAGAAGTGAGGAGGTAAAAAAGTTGACCAGCAAATTTCAAAGGACAGCTCTAGTATGAAAATGAAATGTGTAAAGATCTGGAGTTAGAAAACCAAAAGGGAAGAACATGTTCAAGCCTTTCTCAACCTGAAGGAACTGAGGAAAAAAATCAAGCTTCAATTTGTAATGTTAAAGGATTCTATTAGCAAAATACTGAATGTCACCAAAAGCAGCAAAAGAAGATGTAAAGAATACACAGAATCACTGTAGGGGAAAAAAATAAAATTGCTGATGTTCAACCATTTCAAGAGGTAGCATATGATCAAAAGCCAATGGTTCTAAAGAAAGAATTCCAAGGTGCATTGAAGACATTAAAAAGAACACGACTTCAGGAACTGATGGAATACAAATTTTAAAATTTCAACAAACTGATGCAGCACTGGAAGCACTCACTATTGCCAAGATATTTGGAAGACAGACACCTGGCCTACTGATTGGAAGAGATCCATATTTGTTTCTATTCCAAAGAGAGGTAGCCCAATGGAATGTGAAAATCATCTGACAATATCATTAATAGCACATGTAAGAATATGTTTGCTAAAGATAATTTTAAAATGTCTGCAGCAGTACATTAACAGGGGACTGCCAGAGGTTGAATCCAGATTCAGAAGAGGATGTGGAATGAGGACTATCATAACTGACTTCAGAAGGATCTTGACTATGCAAAAACTTTTAATTGTGTGGCTGATGACAAGCTATGGACAACATTGTGAAGAATAAGTACCATGGAATGCTTAATTGTGCTCAAGAGGAAGCTATATGCAGACCAAAAGGCAGTTCAAAGAGAACAGGGGGACAATGGATGGTTTAAAATAAGGAAAGGTATTGCCAGGGTTGTAATCTTTCACCATATTTATTAAATCTGTGTGCTGAGAGAATCATCCGAGAATCTGCATTATATGAAGAACATGGCATCAGGATTGGAGAAAGAATCATTTACAATCTGTGATATGCAGAGGATGCAAACCTGTTTGCTGAAAGTGAAGAAGTCTTAAAATACTGACTGATGAAGATCAAAGACCACACCTTCAATGTGACTTGCACCTCAATGTAAAAACAAAACAAAACAAAAGCCTCACCACTAAACCTATAAACAACATCCCTATAAATGGAGGAAATATTGAAGTTGTCAAAGACTTTATTTATCTAGAATCCACCATCAACACTCATGGAAACGACAGTCAAGAAATCAAACAACATACTGTATTAAACAAAGACTTCTTTACAGTGTTCAAAAGTAAAGACATCAATTAGAGGCCTAAGGTGCACCTGACCCAAGCCACAGTATGTTCAATAGTCTTATATGCATGTAAATCTTGGAGAGTGAAAAAGGAAGACCATAGAAGAATTGATCCATTTGAGTTATGTTGTTGGAGAAGAATATTAAAGGTACCAAGGACGGCCAGAACAAACAAATCTTTGTTGGAGGAAGTACAACCAGAATGTTCCTTTGAAGGAAGTCTGGATAGCTTCATCTCTCATACTTCGAATATATTAGGAGAAACCTGTCCTGGGAGAAGGACATTATGCTTGCTAAAATGGAGGGTCAACAAAAAAAAGGGAGACACCCAATGAGACAGGTTGATACAGGGGTAGCAGGAATGGGTTGAAGCATAGTAGCAATTGTTAGGATGGTATTGGACCAAGAAGTGTTTGATTTTGCTATAAACTGGTTCACTATGGATCAGAACCAACTTGACAGCACTTAATTTTTTTTTTTTTAATCTAAGAACTCTTTTACTTACTTGTCTCTTTGTTCCACCCATTCCTGAAGCTCATAAATTAATATTGCTTACTTTGAATAATGTATAATGAAAGGAATATGAGAAAACATTGCCATTAATCTTAACCATTGCTATTATATTTTATTTGGTCATGCTATAAAATATTTCATCATTTCTTCTATTAGACTCTGAATTATTCATATTTTAAGTTCTGCCTGTTATATTGTCAATGTCCTTGAGAGTTATGCAAATTAAGCTATAATCAGATAGCCCTAGTGAAAATAAATTCGTCCGATTCTTTTGAACCATTACCCAATTGATAGACAGTAGAAAACTGCAGGAATGGAAAATAAGAGATTCATTGATTCATCCATACAATAAATAATCACTGAGCCCCCACACATGGCAGGAAAAGAGAGAGGTTCTAGGAAGAGAAAGCCATTAGCATTTCTATATACTTACAATGTTCTAGACATTTTGCTAAATGCTTTAAATGGATTATTTCATTTAATCCCCAAAACAATTCAGTGAAGACTATGTGATCATTATCTCCATTTACAAATTAAGAAATTGAGACTTTGAGGTTAAGGAAATGGCCCAAAGTAATTCAACTAGTAAGTAATAGAGGCAGCTGATCTACAAAAATTATCCTAACTAGTTGGCTGTGCTAAAATATATTCTTTCATTAAACTACAATTGAAATCAGAACTTTCACATTTTCAGATCCAGAAAGAGAAATTCAATTTTGAATAGACATATTGCTGAGGGTCTCTAAAAAATCCCCCTAAATTTGTTCTGTTTTAAGCTATTCCATGTCATATTCCAGTATCTTCACTGGAGGACCCAATTATCTGAATTCTGTTCTAGGAATAACCTTTAATCCATCTATTCATTCACTCATGTAATGTTCAGATAGGAATTGTGCTAAAAAAAAAACAACAACAAAAAAAAACATAGATCCATAAGCTTATTACAAGATATCTAAATCCATTCTATAATCTAACCTCAAAGGAGTTGGTACAACTTGGCAGGCACCTGGCACCTGGTCTGGGTGTCTTGCTTTATGGTTCAAGTCTACCCTTATATTTTTAGTAACACCATTTTATACCCAAATGTGGAGGCTCTTCCTCCAAACAGCTTTCTATAATGATTGGAGTAAGTTAAGTCAACCAAATGCCAAAAGTCCTTGTACTCTGCTCTTGCCTTCACTTTGAGAGTGTGACTCTATTCTGATGACAGGACTGAGGAAACAATCTCATTTCCACATAAAACCAACTCATGGTCAACTCCCACTCATGGTTATTCTATTTGTGTCAAAGTACAACTGTACTCTGTAAGGTTTTCGATAAATAATTTTTCAGAAATAGATCCCCAGGCCTTTTGTCCAAGGCACCACTACCAACCTTTCTATTTGCAGTACAACTCATTCATGTTTTCATCACCCAGGTACTATAGCTAGCCATCTGGAACTCATTGAATCATGCACAATTACTAAACTTTCAGTATCAACAGTAATAAAAAAAAAAAAAAACAGTATGATAGACATGTCAACTATTAGGCATTTAATCTAGTCATCATAATAAGTAATGCTGAGTGTCTACTATGTGTCTAATATTGTTGTGTGCCCTTTACTTGATTTTACTTCACTTAAAATTTTCACAAGAATTTGAGGTATATTGAATTATGATCCACTTTTCAGGTGAGAAAGTGCGGGTCCAAAAGCTCAATTCACTTGCTCAGCATCATATAGCTAGTAAGTGGTAGGGTCAATAAAGGAAGAGGCAGTGCAGTTCCAGACACCATGATCATAAGTACTATTCCACAGTGGAAGAATTTTTCTGTCTGGTATAGTGGTTGAGCACTTGGATTTAACCAAAGGGTCAGTTGTTTGAACCTACCAGATACGTTATAGGAGAAAGATGTGGCCATCTGCTTCTGTAAAGATTATAGCCTTGGAAAACTTATAGGACAGTTCTACTTGTCCTATAGGACAACTCTCAGTTAGAATTGCTGGGAACAGGTTAGTTTTGATTTTAATCAATATTTGGTGATTCTCAAGTTACCTGGACAAGTCTCATTCATAAGAACTTTATTTCATTATTATGTCACTAACACATTACCCTACTCTTCCATTAGACTAATCACATCAAGTTGATTGCAGCCCATAGCCACACTATAAGGCCTAGTAGAACTGTCCTGCAGGGTTGTTTTGTTGTTGTTTTCCTTTTTAAGTTTTCATTGTGAAATTGTGAATTGAGTGATAGTTTACATGGTAGAATATCGGCCTTACATTCATCCTAATGTATTTTGTTTCATTGCAATGACTACAATCCCCTCCATGCATCATCATGCAATAATATTTTCTTCTACTCCCTCTGTTTTTTCGTTTTTTTGTTTTTGGAGGTACACAGAAACACTCAGGAATATATAATCATTCAAACAACCAAAGGGCATACCCTGCAAGCCTGCCACCACCCCCCGCCCCACAACCCAGTCCGCCAGCACAAAACCCCACTTCTTCCTTAACTTTAGAGTCCCCACCTGCTCCTTCTCTCCCTATCATCATCTCCCACAATGTTTTTGATGCTATAAATCTTTAGGGAAGTAGACACTTTCACTGTGGCCACTGGATTTAAACTGTTGACCTTTCAGCAAGCAGCCAAATGTTTGAACCACAACATAACAGGTTATGGTGTGGCAGCACAGGTTAATGTACTAGACTGTAAAGTCAGTTTGAACCACAAGGTTGGCAGTTCAAGCTCACCAGCTACTCCTTGGAAAACTAATACACGATTGCTATGGGTTGGACCTGACTCAAAAGCACTTAACAACAACACGATATTTATGATTTACAATAATCTCAGACAGGGAACAGATGGCCAACAGGAGAGACAAAGAAGAGTTGATCACTGACTTAGTAAACATTTCGAGTTATGTTTATAGTAGACACACACACACGAGAAATCTTACACAGAGCATCTTTAATTTTACACAGCAAATCACCCCTTAGTAAATAAGCAATGCGGAGCATAAGGGAGCTCTGGGGGTATAGTGGTTGAGAGTTGGGCTGCTAACCTCAAGGTCAGCAGTTCGAAACTACCAGCTGCTTTGTGGGAGAAAGATGAGGCTTTCTGCTCCCATAATGATTTATTAAGGGTCACTGTGAGTCACAACCGACTCCACGGCACAGCACCACCACTACCATAGAGTATATGAAATAGCATAATTGAGACAAAAATTTGAGATTTGTGGTCTGGAAACTCAACTCAGTAGCTGTGTGATGGAATATACATTTTCAGAGCTCTGGATTCTTCAATGATGAAATGCAAATAATCCTCAAATATATCCTAGCAACTCTATGCTTTGTGTACTCTGAAATGATACACAAACAAAATAAAATATTGGACAGTTGAAAGAGCAGAGATGAGTGAAAACATTGCAAATAATTTCATTTCTGAAAACACTAAGTTTCTCTTAAAAATTCCCTTTTATTTCCACTCCTCTAGGTAATAAGTTAAATATTTAAAAATTGAATATATGTGTTTTATAAAAATCATAACCTATAGTATAATTTTGATGATGTTGATGATGATAATGATTATGATGAAGAAAGGAAGTCTCAAGGCTGGCACTGTGCTAAGATCTTTACATAAAATATTTCACTTAATTTTCATGACATTCTATTGTTTCATGTTTTAAGAGATGACCACCAGAAACTTAGGTGTAATTCAAGACCTAAACATTTAAATTATTTAATTTATGTATGGTTCCTATGCATTCATTGAAGCTGGATTCATAGTAAAGAAATAAAAAACATGCAATTATATAGTCAAAAATTATTGAAATATTTGTCATCTCTGTCTACTTTGTTTTAATTTTAGGCATCTAACCAATGCTTTGAGCCCTTATGATTCTCCAAGGACTTTTATTAAATGCTGTCTACTCCTGATCCTTTTATAATGGACAACTCTGCCTGCTCCAGCTGTCACTGTAGCAACACGATGTGTATTAACCATGACTTTCAAGCAGGAAAGTTTCACATTTGTTTTGACAGCCTACACTGAATTCTCTACCAAAAGCAATTTCTTGAAAGAATATTATGAACAAGTTCTTGCAAAGGGGAAAGTTTGGGAATCTTTTGATGTGAGCACTTGCCTTTTCTGTATGGAATAGTGTTGCATTATTGACCAAGGCTGTTGTATAACAAATGACTCATTTTATAAATTTAGTTGGTTTTCAGGGTGGTAGATTTAGCTTTCAAAATTTCTTTTTGAACTCAAGATAACAAAAATGCTACATCAAAGGCAAATAGAATTCAGCTCTTTCAGTTGTAAAGTATGATGTGTGTCAATGATTTCCTTGTCATGGAATGTTTTGCCATAGGAAATAAAATAGAAGATTATAAGAGAGCTATACAGTCCCTTCTTTGTTTATAGAAACATTGTACAGTGTTTCTCAACATATAAATCAAACTAAGGAGAAAGCAGAAATATTTAGCTACAAATAAAGCAAGAGTAAACTTGTATGTGTGTATGTGTGTTTGAAAAAGAAATGGCAAATACTAAAATGGAAGAACAATACATTTTGGCTTCAGAAAATATTTCTTATTCCTAACAGCAAGTGTTTTTATTCAATATTTTCTATGTAGCAAAAGCTAATTAAATACTTCATATAAAATATTTCATTGAGTCTTCACAATGAAGTGAGAAACATCATTGCTCCCATTTTGTTTGATGAAGAAATATATACTCAGAATGTTTGAGTAATTGTTTCATGTTCATAAAATTAATAAATAATTGAGTGGTTATTATAACTAGTCTTTCTAATGACAAACCAACCACATGTTTTATCTAATTTTAGAATACAGGAAATATATTTATATTGTCATTGTTCATTTTTTTAAGGTTTTTGTTGTTGATTCAGTGAAAGTTTACAGGGCAGATCATCAGCTTTTGCATTCAAAAAAACAGGAAATATATTTTATGTATAAAAATAGTCAATAGATATGAAAAAGCAGGACGTTGAGTGTTGATAGGAAATGACAGATATAGAAAGGTTATGGTCAAGGGACTAAAAAAGTGAATAGAGAAGAGAGAGACCAATAGATTTATTTCAGATGAGTTTTCTCTGTGATGTTCAAAGTTGAATATCCTCCCATTCTCCCAGTTGGAAGTGATTTTATTGATGTTGTAGTGGTTACGAATCAGGTTGTGAAGCACAAGGTCAGCAGTTCGAAACCACCTGCTGTTCCACGGGAGAAAGATGAGGATTTCTGCTCCCGTAAAGATTCACAGTCTCAGAAACCCTGTACAGGGTCGCTATGAGTCTGAATCAGCTCCACGGCACATAACCACCACTGCCATCTATGCTTTCAGGAAGACTCCAAAAGTGATTTCCTTAGTGCCACATTTACCAATCTGACCCAAGTGATGCTAGGAACATCACCATTGTCCTCTTCTTTACTGTTTGCTTTACCTTGACTCTCACTGTTTCACAGTGCAGGCACTGTCGAGAGGGAATCTAAGTGTTGATTCATAATCCAAGGTCTTCTAGACTCTTGATGAAGAGTCTAGAAATGAAGAAAACTTTCCTTCATTTCTTTCTCTCTGTCTTACTACTGCTTTCTTAATGCCATTATTGGTCAAATTAAATGAGATATGTTTCTTTTAATTTTGGAGTAGCCTTGTCCAAACATTCTATTGTAAGACCTGGAGCTGCTTCAGCTTATCTCAAAAATAAGGTTGTATAGTTTTACATTCTTAAGAGAGATTTTCTAAGAATTTTTTCTCTCAGAACATTGAATATAGTATAATGTTCCATTCTGGTATAATCATTTTTGTATGTTTTTTCTACTTTTTATAAAGACATTTCTGTGTGCCAGGTATGCACTTAACGGAATGGTGTGGCAACATGAAAACCAGAAAGCCTGTAGAAATAAATAAAAGCAATTATTAGGTTGCAACAAATATAAAAGATGGAAGAAAGTATTAAAAGTTAACAAAGCCAAGATTACTAAAAGCAAACTGATAAGTGAAAAATATAATTGGTTTTCAAATTATACTTAATTGAAAAAATATATAAAACCTCTAAGGAGACATTCAAAAGCAATTTGTGGTCATAAAGTCTATGCTCTAATATAAGTGCCCCTCCTCCCAGACACATAAAGAAACAGATTGTTAATATTGTGAAGAACTGGTAGATGTCCCTTTTAGGTAGTATGCACTAGTTGAAGAATGAGACTGGTCCAACCATTCAAAGAATTAGAAGAATATATTTTGCATTGGTTTTCTCTTCTGCATAACAAATTACCATATGCTTGGTGGTGTGCCACTGAGTCACTCCAACTCAAAGCGACCCTGTACAGACTTTCCAAGGATGTAAATGTTTATGAGAACAGATAGCTTCATCTTCCTCCTGCAGAGATGCTGGTTGATTCATACTGCTGACCTTTTGGCTAGCAGCCCTACTTGTAACCACTCTGCTACCAGAGCTCCCTTAACCTCCAATTCATCACCTGCGGGTTGAAGTTTACTATGTTTCAAATTCTTTTTTTTTTTTTTTTTTTTTTTTTGCTGACTTTTTCTGCCACTAGCCAGAGAATAGTTTTTGTTTTGTTTTGTTATTCTTCATTTTTAAATGATTGTATAATTAGACTATTACACAGTCGAATAGTTCCTTCTTTTTATGGTCAACTGTGACACAAAACTTAACACAATCATGGGAATTATATATCCTCACATTCACAGGCTCTGTGAATTTGAAGGCATAAAATCTTACAGTCATTTTTTTTAAAGTATGCGTCTCACAGGATTCTAAACACTAATGAATTTGTTATCTTTACACTGCCCTGTCTTTTGCAGCGCTAGAGAAAGGGGACCATTGTGTGTTTCTGAATCATTGATATAAAAAAGAGAGGGATTAAATAGAAAGAGATAAATTATGAGAAGAGAAGGAAGATGCAAACAGTGACATCCAGGAATTGGTAGTGGAGGGGAATAAAAGGTCTCGAACACAATACCCTTGAATGGCTTGGTGGTGGTGGTGGTGTGCCATGGGAGTTGGTTCTGACTCATAGAGACCCTTCTTAGGGCTTCCTAGGCTGCAAATCTTTACAGGAACAGAAAGCCACATCTTTCTTCCACGGAACAGCTGACGTTGAGGTTTGCAGCCTGATTTGTAACCACTAGGTTACTAGAGTTCTTATGAATGCCTTAAACATTGGCATTTATAAAACCATATATGTAGTGCAGGAAATTACTTCATATGACTCTTTTATACACCACCAAACTACTTTTTTTTTTTTTTTTTTTTTTTTGATGACACTGAGTACGAGAATCAGGGGTGAGGGGAGGGGGCATGGGGGAGAGATCCTTGTGGATTTTTTAACTTAGTTGTGATTCTTAACAGTGTTGTAAAAGTTTGGAAACTTGGAACACTAATGTAGGTATAAATTA
>NW_006408771.1:1277435-1281236 GCF_000296735.1 Chrysochloris asiatica | reverse complement strand
TTAGTTGTGATTCTTAACAGTGTTGTAAAAGTTTGGAAACTTGGAACACTAATGTAGGTATAAATTAACCATCTCCTAAGCAGATGGGGAAATCTCACTACCATCAAAGGAGAACCAGGACTGGAGTGTACCCTTTGAACTCCTGATCCTGGCACTTTGAACCTCCTTGATGCAGGGACAGGTAACAGGGACACCAGTGGAGGTGCAGAGGAGCATCAACAGAACCAAAGGTCAGAGCACATTGCAGAGTGATAGGCTCGATAGCCCACTGAGGAAGTGAAGCTGAGTGACTTTGGGCTTCCTTAGAAGAGTGGGGTACCCACAGACACTTCATTAGGGAAGCTAGGTTTGTTGAATGCCTTGAGGCTAAGACTTATGATGGAGTGGTATGTCCCATAACATTGGCCAGGCAGAGAGAGGCCTGCTTGTGGGCATGGCTGAAGAGAGGCTATCCTAGCTGGAACAACTGTTCCCTGACTATTTCTGACCCTGCATTGCAACCTTTTAACTCCCCTAATAAATGGTGAGTATGTTGTCTGAGTTGTATGTGACTATTGCAATGAATTATCATATCTAGCTGAGTAGAGTGCTATGGGAGGGATGGTTGGAGTCATTTTTTATAGTATCTATTCTCCCTGTTCTGAGAATTTCTGTGGAAAAAAATAACATGTTGTATCTCAAAATTATGATCAGGTCATGCACCTTGCCTTTAACTACCAACAAATATCAGACAGTCCATTTGGTTTCATTGTATCCCAGCCTAATTAGCAAAGCAGGGCTCAAGTCTGTTGGTACAACTGCAAAATTTTTGTATAAGAAAAGCAAAATAGCATTTGGCACCACAGATATTAAAACAGAGAAGAATCAAATTTAGCTACAAAAACAAATTGATTGGGGGACTTCCGGTGCTTCCCTGACCGGGCAGCACAGAGTAGACACTGGAGAGGGAGAGAAAGGAATAGTCAGAAACACCACACTAGAAGGCTTGTAAGTCCATCTTCAGCATATGACTGATTGGAATATCTAAAATGGGGCTGCAGCGTACCCAGTGAACGAGGTTTCCTGCAGAGCCTCTGCAATACATAAAACTACAGGTAGAAACCGGAACCACATCCAGATCTCCAGAGATGAGAAATCTCCATGTGAAAGGATGAACAGACCAGCCTGGAGCAGCTGGAAGAATAAAAAATACCTCATGAAAGAAAGACCTGCAGGAAAAATGGAGACAGATGGACTGTTACTACAAGAACAAACAAATTACTTCCCTAGGAAACATCAAGGCAAGTGGCCAGGTCCTCTCAATGCCAACTCCCTTCCAAGACTAAGACTCAATGGAAATGCATGCTTTGATTGGTGACCACACACATCACTGATGGGGGGAAATGGGGTAAAAGCAGTAATGAAGCAGCAAGCTAAGCCCAACAATGTTCAGTGGACTTCTGTGGACCCAGTTGGGGACCTGGATGGCAAGCAGTGTGAGGACACCTGGGTAATCTTGGGCCCAGAGTCAGTGGCATGGCCACGGAGAACTCGAGAGGAGAGTGGAGCCTACCAGCTGACGGGAAGAGAGGGCATGTGCACAGGAGCGCCCACACTTGCAGATGACACCCACGTGACCTGGACCAGAAGACTGAATGATCAGAGCTCAACCAGGAGAAGACAGAAGAGGGAAAAAAAAAAAAAAAAAGAGAGTGAGCTGATACAATCTGATGAACTTGACCTATACCTATGGAGCAGCAACTCAAAAGAAGGAACAAATCCTTACAGCAAGAATCATTCCCACCTCCTCCACACACAGAGTGATCGGAGATGGGCAACTTGGACATTGGATACTCAAATGGGGAGGTGGGGAACTACAAAGGCAAGAAATGACTGGCTTACATGTTTTCAAGAGGGAACCTAGTGCTAGAGAGCATGGAGGAAGGCAGACTCTCCAGTGGGTACTATTCAATCTGTCTGGGTGGAGCAGATGAAAGGAAATACAGATGGGTAACTCATGATACTGTAGTGAATAATGCTTATCAGGATGGATTATGAGGGTTGGAAATGAAAAGGTAGACAATTGGAACAAGGAAGGGAGTGATTAATTCTACAGGCTAGGAGCAGAGGTATCTGGGACCATTAATGGAGAAGAGCCGAGAGTGGGACCCTAGCCAGAGAAACAGAGATGCCTGAGATGGAGACAGAGACGAAGACATGGAGTAATGAAGCAGCTGGGGACTTTGGATCCAGAGAGGGAAAGGGAGTGGGGGCCAAAACCGGGGGGGGTGGGTTGGTGGTGGTAAGGAGGAAGTGTAGTAGGATATACCCTTTTGTTGATTGATGATGCATGGAGGGGATTGGAACCATGGCAAGGAGATGATATATGATGGAATGAATGTAAAACTAAAGTTCTCTCATGTAAACTACCATGCAATTCACAATAAAACATTTTTAAAAAATTGATTGGTCTGTTAATGGAAATAATGTTTGATATTACAGGTCATGTAAAAATGAAGAAAACTTTTGATAGTTATAAAAAAGAAATTTAGAGCTCCTGGATAACCAAGCAAGTGAGACTTCTTTGTTAATAAGCCAGACTTTCAACACCTTCCAACTTAAATATTCGTTGTTGTTAAGTACCATCAAGTTGGTTCTGACTCATAGCAACAATGTATAGGGTTTCCAAGGAGCAGTTGGTCAGTTTGAACTGCCAAGCATGTGTTTCGCAGTCCAGTGCTGATCCTACAGTGCCATACTTAAATATGCATACTTATTATTCTATGTGTTGTGGGTTGAATTGTGTCCTCAGAAAATATATGTTGAGAAGAACAAACAAGATGGCAGATCGGGTAGAAGTGCAGTGTGGATCTCTGTCAGCAACAACACAGAATACTGGACCAAGCAGGCTCAGGGGATGGTGCCAGAACTCTGAACGACATATACAGAATATTTAGAAGGTTGGAAGGCTTACAGCTAGGGGAATTGGTAGCAGAAGCAACATATCTAATGTCAAGATGCTCAGCTACTCCCAGAGCCACCATCTTGGGAGAGAACAAGCAGGGGAAGGGTCAGAGCAGCCATGGATGCCTGACAAGAACTACAAAGCTAAAGGTGTGGACATTCTTGTTTTTTTTGTTTTTTTGTATCTGTTCATTGGTCTCTTGCTGTCTGTACACCTCGGTTCTGGTGACTAAAGGGGGGTGCCTGAGCAAGTGGATACCCCACCTTTATCCCCAGAGGGTTCTACTATGCATGTGCATAGTTCTCATATAATTTTAAAGTGACAGTCCACTTAAAAACAGATGGCAGTGCAAAACAGCCACAGCCAGCCCTGAACTTTTCATCACTAGGATAAAGGCCTGAATGGGGGACAGGTAGACTAAAAAGAAAATAGGCCGAAAATTAAATCCTAAGTTACGTCACAATGACCAACTGTGACATCTTAATATTTCTCAGGCAAAAGACTGAAAAGGGAAGCACATCTCCTGATCACATTGGAGGCAATCAGAGAGCATAAAAAATACCAAAATACACACCCATCTAAGTATTAAAGCCACAGATAACTCCTGAATATTCCCCAAAAAACAGAAACAGATAACCATATCAGCACATGTTCAAAAATCAGATAAAGTGACTGAGACAAATGAGTTAGAAGTAAACCTACACTCTAAAATGGAAGATGGGCAGGTTTTGGAAATGCCTGAAAAGGAATTCAGAAAAATGATTATAAAATGTTTCAAAACACTATAAAATGGAGTTGAGAAAAATAAGGAAGAAATCAGGAAAGTGCTACAGACACAATCAAATAAGATAGATACA
>NW_006408771.1:1276212-1277335 GCF_000296735.1 Chrysochloris asiatica | reverse complement strand
GTGGGATTGGGGTTTGGGGATTTAGTTCAGGTGTTGGGGAGGGCAATACAAGAAGAGGGAGGAGGTAGAAGAACAAGATAGATAGGGGAACACTGAGACAGGTCTGCATGGTCTAAGTGGGACAAAGGTAAATAGTGATGCATGCTCAAACTTGGAACAACAGGGCTTTGTGATACAGGGATCTACGCATAGTTTGAAAAGGGGAAATAATACCAAAATACTTGACTGTTTTATGAATATTGGTTTCCCTTACCTGCTATTTTAAAACAGACACTTGAGTGGGATAGAATGGAATGTTGGAAAACATGAGTTCAGAGAACTTGTAAGTCCGTCTTCAGCCTATAACTGATTGTTGTTATGTGCCGTGGAGTCGGTTCCGACTCATAGTGACCCTGTACACGGTTTCTTAGGCTGTAAATCTTTACAGGAGCAAAAACCTCATCTTTCTCCCGCGGAACAGCTGGTATTTTTGAACTGCTGACCCTGAGATATGCAGCCCTATTTGTAACCACTACGCTACCTAAAAAAGGCTCCAGAACTTGCCCAGTGAAATAGGCCTCTTGCAAAGCCTTTGCAAAGCATAGGACCTTAGGTGGAATCCTGAGTCCCATCCAGAACTTTCTGAGGTAGGACATTCCCGCTAGCAAGGACAAGCAGTCCAGCCTGTACCAGCTAGAGCAACAGAAGACACATCTTCAAAGAAAGATCATGAGGAAAAACCCAAAACAAAAATGTCAGCATGACTGGCATAAGCAAGCTTTTAGCCGGGAAGCCATCAAGGCAAGCAATCAAGTTCCTTCAGGACAAACTCACCTCTAAGACTGAAACCCAAAGGGAACACACAAACAGGCCTGTAAGCTTGCTGGCGACCACATTGGTGAGTGGAAGAGGGGGAAAGGTAGCAATGAAGAAATGGGCTGAGGTCAACCATAGTCCATTGACTCCTGTTGACCTAGAGATGAGCGAGAGAAGAGGAAGGGCTGGTTGGTCCAAAGTGTGGTAAAACCTGGGGACACCTGAGCCCATGGACAAGGAAATAGCCACAGAGGGTCAGAAATGAGAGTGAAGCATCCAGCTGATATGTGAGGGGAGATGCACAAGAACACCCAAACTTGCAGACAGT
>NW_006408771.1:1270147-1275017 GCF_000296735.1 Chrysochloris asiatica | reverse complement strand
TGCAGTAGCATGAGCCCTTAATCCAATATGACTGAGAGCCTTTTGCGTGATACAGTTTGTACTCAAACTGCTAAGCCATTGCTTTCTCCCCTTTCTGTATAACAAAAGCTTTTTTTTTTTTTAACTACAGGAAAGCAAAAAGGAAAAGAATCTCTGTTTTTTGACTCTCTTTGTAAGGCATTGTATAAAAGTTCATGATTCAAATGTCAACATTTATTTAAAATTGTGACTTGACATTTATATATCATGTTGTATTTTCCTGTGGCCCTGCCTTCCAATTAAAGCTTTCCAGGTTGGAGTATATAGTCTATTGTCTGGTCATTTGAATACTTCCAATATTAGTGGGGGGAAAGTACTGTAGAGAAAACCCATCATGAAATCGGTTATGTTACTGCTGGGTACAGTTAGAATGCCAAGTCCTATGGAATAGAATGGAGAATGAGATCTATCAGCTTGCACATTTGTTTCTTGGGTCTAGTGCTCAGAGTTTAAACATAAAATAGTTAAACTGCTGCCACAGATCAGGTGATAGCTTTGATTGTGTTCTACAGGAGGTATCTATTGTTTGTAGTATCTACTCTGATTCAAGTTGGAGGTGACTGCCTATAAAAGCAAAGAGCATAATGAGACTTTCATATCATTACAGTTCCCCGAAACCTCAGAGCAGACTCCAGCTTCAAGCTCGTCTTTGGCATGTCACAAATAGGAACATCATTCCAGAACATTACTTATAATAGATGTCAATCATACTTATCATAAAATAGATAACATATGAGCAGAAAACAAATGTTAAAACCAAATGTTAAAATATTGTTAAACTAGATTTTACAGCTTTATATAAATATATCATAATTTAATAAAGTCTTTTCTTAATTCATTGTTAAACTCTTACAAACACTTATGCAATTGAGAATTTGCTTATAGAGAGAAAATGGAGACAGGAAAAAATTACTGAGATTTATGGATCTACTATAGAAGCAAAATCACCAATATGTCCAGAACTCCCTAATCCTAAATTCTGAAGGACTCAGGAGTAGAATAAGATTTGCCCTTTGGCTCACAACACACCTTTTTCCAGAAGACAATGGGATGGTAAAACTTCATCTCAGTTAGTGTATAGTTTTCAAAGTCATTATAGCAGGAAGTTTTTCTTTTTTTAATGATAAGTCACTATTAAAATGCAAACTAGACACAATCCCTGACAACGATTAATTCTCTAACATTAGTCTTAATATTGGTGCTATCTAGAAGCAAAGCAACACAAATAAGCCTGGGGCAGATATAGACAGAGAAATAGAAACATCTAAGCAGAAACTGAAAAGAACTGAAGACCTGATGTCGCTAGAATAAAGGCAACTATCCAGTAATTACTAGGCTTTGGATGTTGTGCAATGAATGGAATTCAAACTACTATACTCAAAGTGTCTATGGTTGCCTATAAACTGTTACTTGCTATATACCCTGGTGTGTCACTGTGGGTTAATGTGCCAGACTGCAAAGCTAGTTGAACGGCTAGGTTGGTGGTTCAAGCTCACCAGTTCGGAAACCCTATGCAGGGTCGCTCTGGGTCGGAACTGACTCGATGGCACTTAACAACAACATACACCCTATGGCAATGGTTTGAACAGAACAAGCGAACATTGAAGAGTTTAAAATGAGCAAATGTGTATGCCAGGGTTGTATTCTTTTATCATACTTAATTACTCTTTATGCTGAGCACAATATCTGAGAAGCTGGATTATATGAAAGCAAAACAAAACAAAACAAAAACATGGCATCAGGACAGAAGGAAGACTCATCAACAATCTGCAATATGCAGAATGATAGAACCTTGCTTGCTGAAAGTGAAGAGGACTTAAAACACTTACTGATGAAAATCAAAGACCACAGCTTTTGGTATGGGTTGCACCCGAATGAAAAGAAGACACAAATTCTCACCACTGGACAAATAAACAAAATCCATATAAATATAGAAAAGACTGAAGTTAAAGATTTCATTTTGCTTTGATCAACTATCAACACTCATAGAAACAGTAGTCAAGAAATTAAATGACATATTACAAAGCAAAACTCTTTAAAGTGCTCCAGAACAAAGATGTCAATTTGAGGACTAAGGTGCACCTAACCCAAGCCATGGCATTTTTAATAATCTCATATTTATGTGAAAGTTGGACAGTGAATGAGGAATACTGTAGAAGAATTGATGCATTTGAGTTATCATGTTGAAGGAGAACATTAAAAGTACCATGGACTGACAAAAGAACAAACAGATCTGTGTTGGAAGAAGTACAGCCAGGGTGCTCCTTGGAAATCAGGATGATGAGACTTTGTCTTTCATACTTCGGACATATTATCAGGAGCCAGCAGTCCCTGGAGAAGGATTATCATGTTTGGTAAAGTGGAGGGACAGAGAAAAAGAGGAAGACCCTATGAATTGGTACCAGCTCAAAGACACCTAACAACGACTGTAACACCCCCCCCCCCATATTTATCATTCAACTCATTTTTTTCCTTTCTTTCTAACTCAATTTCATCTCCTGCCTGTAACTTTGCCCTCTCCGATATCCACATGGTCTTCCTCTTACTTGAAGATATGGTTTAAACAGTGACATGTTTTCTGTGAAGCACTCTTTTAAAAATTTGAAAATTATTTAAAATCAAAATCTTCCCTACCCTCACCACTTCCTTTAACTTTTTCTAATTCCCATTTTATTTTTCTCCATAGAAATGTTTGTAATCTGTTACAATGTATATGTGTATTTTATCTTTTATTGTTTGTCTCCCCAAAGTAGAATGTAACATCCATAAAAGCTTAAGTTTTTGTCCTAGTCTGCATCACCTAGAATCCAAACCTATTTGTCATCAAGTCGATTCTGATTTAACATAGTGAAACTGTATAGGGTTTCTAAGGCAATACATATTTACAGAAGCAGTGAGCATTATCTCTTTCCTGAGGAGAGGCTGGTGAGTTTGCACTACCAAATTTATTTTACCAGTTCAGTGCTTAGCCCTAGAATATTGTTGTTAAGTGCCGTTGAGTCAATTCTAACTCACAGTGACCCTGTAAAGGGTTTCCAAAGAGCTGGTTGAGTTGGAAATACCAACCTTATGGTTCAAAATGACTTTGTGGTCCAGTGCTTTATGCCACAGCGCCATGCCAGGCAGGACTCCATCTCCTGAGTGTTCCTGTTGTTGTTAAGTGCCTTCCAGTCATTTCCAACCTATAGTGACTGTGTATAGGGTTTCCGAGGAGCAGCTGGTGAGCTTGAACCACCAACTTTGCAGTTCGAACGGCTTTGCAGTCTGGCACATTAACCCACAGTGCCATACCACGACTCTGATCTCTACAATTGTTGTTGTTGTTAAGTGCTTTATAGTAGATTCCAACCCATAGCGACCCAGCATAGGGTTTCCAAGGAGCAGGTGGTGAGCTTGAACCACCAACTTTGCAGTTCGAACGGCTTTGCAGTCTGGCACATTAACCCACAGTGCCATACCACGACTCTGATCTCTACAATTGTTGTTGTTGTTAAGTGCTTTATAGTAGATTCCAACCCATAGCGACCCAGCATAGGGTTTCCAAGGAGCAGGTGGTGAGCTTGAACCACCAACCTTGCAGTTCAAATGACTTTACAGCCTGACGCATTAGCCCATAGTGCCACACCAGGACTCGAACTCTAGAATGGTTGTGGTGGTGTGCCATGGAGTTGGTTCCAACTCATAGCGACCCTGTGCAGGGTTTCCGAGGCTTAAATCTTTACAGGAGCAGAAAGCCTCATTTTTCTCCCACAGAACAGCTGGTAGTTTCGAACTGCTGACTTTGCAGTTCACAGCCCGATTTGTAACCACTACGCTACCAGAGCTCTTGATCTCTAGAATGATGATGTTGTTAAGTGTCATCGAGTTGCTTCTGACCCATAGTGACCCTGAATAGGGTTTCTGAGGAGTGAATGGTGAGCTTGAACCATTGACCTTGCAGTTCAAACGGCTTTGCAGTCTGGTGCATAGCGCCTGTCAAATACAGGTCCTTAATAATGTTTTCTTCTCAGAAACGATCTAGTGGTTTGCTCCTGTAAAGACTGTTGTTGGGTGCCGCTGAGTTGGTTCCAAACCACAGCAACCCTGTACAGGGTTTCCAAGGAGCATCTGGTGAGCTTGAACCACCGACCCTGAGATTGGAAGCGACTTTGCAGTGCAGCCCATTAACCTACAATGCCACTTCAGGACCCTCTTGTAAAGAATACAGCCAAGGAAACCCTGTGGGGGATTTCTACTCTGTAGCGTAGTGGTTACGAAACGGGCTGCGAACCTAAAGGTCAGCGGTTCGAAATTACCAGCCGCTCCCCGGGAGAAAGATGAGGCTTTCTACTCCCATAAGGATTTACACCCCCGGAAACCCTGTACAGGGTCGCTATGGGTCGGAACCGACTCGACGGCACTTAACAACAACAACAACAACTTGCAGTCACTATGAGTCAGAGTAGACTCAACAACAATTAGTGCATGAAATAATCTTATGACTTTTTTTTTTTTAAATCTTGCTATTTTGAACTGAGTGAAGGTTTATAGATAAGATCACAGTTTTATATTCAACACCACACAATTTGTTTCCTCTCAAAGATTTCAATCCCATCTACGCAGCAACAGTTATCCCACATTCTCTCTGTGGTTCCTGTTTCCATTCCAGCCGGCTTCGCATTTCTTCTCAACTTTTTTCTTAGGAAAATACTGCTTTTTTTATTTTGAATGATTGGCTATTCCATGGTGAGTATACCTTACTAATGTTGTCTGCCTATATACCTATTTGCTGCTTGGCTGAACATTGGACCATGAGGCTGAGTTCCTTCCCAGACCTGAACAGTGGCTGAGG
>NW_006408771.1:1267212-1270047 GCF_000296735.1 Chrysochloris asiatica | reverse complement strand
TTCAACATTTCATCCCATTCCCATCTAACCAGGACCTTCTTATGTGACCCCCTTTCCAAGCAGTTCTTAATGGTAGCTGGACAGTCAAAATCTCAAAAAAATATTCTGTAAACCATAGAGTTTTTAGCAGCTATCTTTTGAATGTAAATAACTAGGCAACTCTCACCCAGCTGTTTTAGTGTCTACACTCTCACTGCCATTGAACTGATCTAAAATCAGAGTGATTATGTATAGGATTTCCAATGCTATAATCTTTATGGGAGCAGAACATCTCATCTTTCTCCCATGGAGCTGTAGGTGGAGTTGAACTGCTGACCTTGTTCAGTGCTTCTATTATATCACCACATTGGGTTTTATGTCTTAGTCTAGAAGCTCTGAGAAAAACCTGTCCACCATGAGTGGCCCTGCTGGTGTTAAAAAATCATGGCATAGCTGCCAGCCTCATAGCAACTCACAAGCCACCACAACATGATAAAATGACCAGCAGAGGGTACTACATAAGAACAGGACAACACAACACACCAACAAATTAAACAATACCAACAAAAAGCATGGCAGAATCTTGGGTAGGTTACTAGAAATGTACAAGACAGATATCTGACTAAAATGTATGTAGCATGGATTTCTTGAAGAAAGGCAGGTCTTTAACTCAGGTCAATCATGCAGATCAAAATTCCATAATGCCTGAATTTACTATAGATCCTTCTCTTATGGTCATTCCTGGATGGTACAGAGGACTGGGTAGTGTTTCATTGATGTGTATAGGGTCACTATGAGGTGGAACCAATTCAACGACATCTAGTAATAACAATCCAATTTTTCAGTTTTCAGACATCTGTTCAATCTTTTCAATCATCTGAAATTATATCCTCTAAGAAGGTTGCCTTGGCAGCCATTTATTTACTCCTTAGGTGGCCACATCCTGAATTAGCTTTCCTGTGCTTGTGTCATGAAAAGAACAATGGCAGCACCAGGAATATTGAGTGCTTAGCATGTATCAAGAAGTGTAGTAAGTGTTTTGTGTATATCGCCTCAATCTTTCCCCAAACCTTATGCAGTTGGAACTGTTACTTTACATATGGTAGTAAACCAAGGATGCAAACACAGTACTCAGCACTTTACAAATACTGTTTTCAATTTTACCTTCAACTTGATAGTTTGGAGCTACTATAATTACCATTTTAGAGATGACAAAATTAAGAATTATAGGGGTTAATTATCAAATCCTTTATATTTTATTCTTCATTATAGTGTTTGTTCTAAAAGAAATTATCTGTTTCCTGTGACAGAATATGTTCAAGAATAAGGGTAGTACCTTATTTATGTTTAAAATCTATATCAAGGACTCAGTAAAGATGTACTTGTTGATACAGACTCTTCCTTGATGTTAGTTCTAAGACTCTTTACTAGTAAATGTATTTCAGTAAAGAATTCAATTTAACTCAGTTGCTTCTGAAAGACTCAAGCATGTTTCTGTTGCTACCACATTGTTGTTTCCTCTGTGAAAGGTCCCCAGAGGAGCTCTCTTTTTAGACATTCAGTCCAGGCCACTGTTACTGCTGTTGATATCCTGCTGGGCTGTAGGGCAGGAACTCTCCTCTGCTTGAAAGCCCAAAGTACGTCCTTGTTGTTCTTCAGCCCACTAATGGGGTCACACATTTGATTCTAAAGGACTCTAAAACCATGGCCAATAATGCCAGTTGTACCTCACAAACCATGTACAGTTGTGAGTTACTATAGCAAAAGCTATAAAGCTGAGAAAGTAGAAAAATGGTTTGTGAGTCTGACCATTCTAAACATTCTAAATGTGCTTCTGAGGGGCTAAGCGTCCTGCACTGGACCTCCTCTGGTCTCCACAATGTTGACGATGCAGAGACAAGAAGAAACTCTAAGACCTACCTGCACCACAGCATGGTGAAGAGCAGGACCATCCTTTCCTTTCAGGTCCAAAAGACTTGACTTTGTCTTATGAGCCCTGAAAAGAAAATCACAAAAATATCAACAGTCACCAATTCTTCACTTTTGTCCCTGGTCACCTTGTCACAGATATATAACATTCAGTAGGGGTAAAAGTAAAATTACCATATATTACCTAAAAAACAATGGAAGTTAATACAAAGGATGTGCCCACAGACTACTAACTACTGTTGTTATGAAGCAAAACCCTTTTCCTATAAAGCATGAATGTGGGTGATGAACCACCAAGGCTCTCCTTTGATTAAATTTTGTAGCTGGTGCCAGGCAACATTAATCCTACAGATTCACTGGCAGAAAACACGTCATCAAACTGTCAGAACGTCACTGAATTTTTCAAAAGTGCTTTTCCTCTCAATTCAATTGAACATCTAAATTTTTCTCTACATGATAAACAAAAATGAATGGACGAAAAATAGCTTTAAATCTCTTTCCAGAAACCACGAGCATTATCATCTTATAAATGAACCTAAGCTTCTTGTACTTTCAGAGTCGATCAGGACTGATTTATAAAATAACTGGTAATGCATTGATCTGTGCTCATTATTTTTTTCGATAAATCTCTTTCATTGAGTTCTCTGCATACTAACCCCAGAAAGGCACCTTTTTATATTGGGACTCTGTCTCAATGTATCATGCAGCAATCAGCATGCTTACATAATGTATTACTATAGACCTTCCTATGTTTCCAATAAATAAATAATCCTAAAATCCTTTATACTTTGGTCTCATTATTCCTGGTAACAGGTTGATAATTTAGTGGTCATCAGGAGTCTAAGATGTTTAATGTATGCTATATGTTTAGCTAAGGAGCTCTGGTAGCGTAGTGGTTACGAATTGGGCTGCGAACCTTAAGGTCAG
>NW_006408771.1:1264661-1267072 GCF_000296735.1 Chrysochloris asiatica | reverse complement strand
ATGCATATTTATATAACATAATTTGATTTAAATAACTGATATAAAATTGGTAGGCAATTTTTTAAAGTTTTTAACCATATGATTTCATTTATGAAGCAAAATATGTAGAATCTTGTTAAATACATTTAAAATTAAAAGCACAATGGAAAACACTATTAAGATCATTAGTCGCATTGAGTTGAACATGTTCCTTGAGAGGATACATCAGGTGTGACAATTATACTTTATAGCACTGCCAGGGAGTCCTTTTAAGGATTAAAAGAGGAGTCATCAAGAAATAGGTTGCTCAGTGTTACTGATGTGCTGTTTCTTTAATTCAAACATTTCAGCAGTGTCAGCCTCATAAGCAAATCCAATCTGGTTCATAAGGTTACAAATTATTTTAGGCAGATTGATGAGAAAGGTATCATATTAATACCAACATGCAACACAGACACTTAGAATACATTGAGGAAAAGGAGGATGATTAAAGATGTATTTGTTCCTTCTGCTCTTTCCCTTCATTCCATTTCACATTTTCCAGAAACAACAAAAATCCTTACACCTGGACTAATAAATGGCTTTTTGATGAACAGAGAAAAGATTGAAATTGTCAATGACTTCATTTTGCTTGGATCTACAATCAATGTCCATGGAAACGGCAATAAAGTGTGTGTGGGGGGTGTAAATACAATTTTGTGGGGGGAGGGATATACACAGAAAAACTCAAGAATTTATAATAATTAAAACAACCAAAGGGTACATTCTGCAAGCCTGCCTCCCGGCTGCCAGTGCCCACTCCCTCTCTTTCCATGAGTCCAGAGTCTTCAGCTTCTTCCTCTCTCCATGTCCTCATCTCTGACTCCATCTCTGGTGTTGCTGCTTCTCTAGATATGGTACCACACTCAGCTTGTGTTTTTCTCTCTTGATGGTCTTAGGATCCTCTGTTTCTGGACTGTAAGATTAACTACTCCTGCATTTTTGTCACAAAACTTCTACCTTTATGGTGTGACAGTCACAATTGGTCATGATAACAATTTCTCATTATTAAACCATAAGAATCCCATCCCCATCTCTTTTCACCAGACCCATATAGACAAGATGACAACTATTCAGTGTAGAATCTACCTTTCCCTGCACACTCTTAAACTAAACTCCCTCTCAAAAACTTGAAAGCCAGGACTGGGCAGTTTTTAAAAAATCTTTTGTGCTTAGACTTTCTATGCTTCAGAACCAACTTGACAGCACCTAACAACAGCAAAGGTGAGAGATTTTAATGTGTTCAGAATATATCTTAATGTAAAATTGATAGGACCTAAGGATACATCTTCCACCACTCGTCTTTCACTTTGTAATACTGTGGTGACTTGTGTGTTGCTGTGATTCAGGAAACTATGCCACGGATATTTAAAATACCAGCAGTGTCACTTACAATGAACAGGTTTCAGCTGAGCCTCCAGACAGAGACAGACTAGGAAGGAGAGGTAGATTACTGCTGAATAGTTAATCACTGAACACCAAATGAACAGCAGTAGGACACTGTCAGTATCAGAATACTGAATACTAAAATATGATGAAATGCACCAGAATATTGTCAGATAAAGTGCCAGAAGATGAGCTCCTCAGGTTGGAAGGCACTCACAATACAGCTGAGGAAGAGCTGCCTTCTCAATGTAGTCTTGACTGTGATGATGGGAATGGAGTAAAGCTTTCAGCATCTTCCTTTGCTGATGGGACACAACTCAAAATGGGGGGGAGGGAGAGAACCCTGTAAACATCCATTAATAATCAGAACATGGAATGTACAAAGTATCAATATAGGAATATTGGAAATTGTAAAAATGCAATGCAATGCATAAACATCTATATCCTAGGCATTAGTGAGATGAATCTGACAATCACAAGGTTTACTATGCCTGAAATGAAAAATTGAAGAGGAATGATGTCGTATTCATTGACAAAAGAACATACCAAGAATTACAATGATGTGTGTGATATGTTAATATCCACATGTCTACAAGGAAGACCAGTTAATATCACTATTATTCAAATTTACAAACTAACAACTAATGATGAAACTGATGAATTCTACCAATGTCTTCAGTCTGAACTTGATCAGACATGCAATCAAGATGTATTAACAACTTCTGGTGACTGGAATGCAAAGGTTGGAAAAAAGGAGGAATGATCAATAGTTGGAAAATACAGCCTTAGTAATAGAAATTATGCTGGAGATCACATTATAGAATTTTGAAAAAACAATGACTACTTCATTGCAAACACTATTTTAAACAACATAAAAGATACATGGGAACACAAACATCATAAAATACACACGGACCCCACCAGATCGAATACACACAGAAATCAAATCAACTACATCAGTGGAAAGAGATGATAGAAAAGCTCCATATCATCAGCCAAAACACAGC
>NW_006408771.1:1257305-1263596 GCF_000296735.1 Chrysochloris asiatica | reverse complement strand
AGAACAAGGGATATCATTGCTGACCTCAGATGGATCTTAAGTGAAAGAGGAGAATACCAGAAAGATGGTTACATGTGCTTTATTGACTACACAAAGGGTTTCAATTGTATGAAGCATGATAAGACATGGGCAACATTACAGAGAATGAGTATTCCGGAACACTTTATTGTGCTCATGAAGAACTTGAAAAAGTTATTCAAACAGAATAAGGAACACCAAATGGTTCCAAATTAGAAAAAGTATGTGCCAGTATTGTATTTTTTCACCATACATGTTCAATCTGTATGCTGAAAAAAGAATTCAAGAAACTGGATTATATGAAGAACAGCATGACATCAGGATTGGAGGAAGATTCATTAAGAACCTGCAATATGTAGATGATACAACCTTGCTTGCTGAAAGCCAAGAGGACTTAAAATACTTAACGATGAAGATCAAAGACCACAGCCTTCTGTATGGGTTGCAACTCATTGTAAGGGAAGAAAATATCCTGACCACTGTACCAGTAAACAACATCCATATAAATAGAGAAAAGATTGAATTTTTCAAAGACTTCAACCATCAACACTCATGGAAGCAGCAGTCAGGAAATCTAATGACGTATTACATCACGCGAATATCCAATACATCATGATTAAGACTTCTTTAAAGTGTTCAAGAGCAAAGTTGTCAATTTGAGAACTAAGGTGAGCCTGACCCAAGCCATGGTATTTTCTGTGACCTCATATGAATGTGAATGTTGAACAATGAATAAGGAAGACCATAATAGAATTGATGCATATGAGTTATGGTGTTGGAGAAGAATATTAAAATACCATGTATGGCCAAAAGAACAAACAATCTGTATTGGAAGGAGTACGTACAGAATGGTCTTTGGAAGGCAGGATGGCCATACTTTGTCTCTCCTACTTCCAACATATTATCAGGAGGGACAAATGCCTGAAGAAGGTAAGGTGGAGGGTCAGAGAAAAAGAGGAAGATCCCTAATGAGATGTATTTGCACAGTGGCCGAAGCAATAGGTTCAAGAGTAGCAACTATTGTGAGGTTAGCACAGGACCAGACAGTGTTTTGCTCTGTTGTGCCTAGATAGTGACTCGATAGTACCTAACAACAATAACAAGTGATACTACCTGACGTGGTGCTGTACGATAAGTATTAGACTGCTAACCATGCCTCAGAAACCCTTTATAGGGTCCTTATGGGTCAGAACCTATACAAGTGCACAAGTTGTTAACAACAAGAGATTATTCAATGGACTGGGAGAGGAGAGAAGAAATTTGAAGGACAACTTCCTGAACAAGTGACTGGAAGAGATCCATATTAGTGTTCATTCCAAAGAGAAGTGACCCAACAGAATGCAGAAATAATTGGACAACATCACTGATATTGCATGCAAGTAAAATTTGCTGAAGAAAATGCAAAAATACAGTGACAGAGAACTTGCAAAAGTTTGAGCCAGATTCAGAAAAGAACATAGAAGAGAGAAGATAGAAGAGAGAACATAGAGGAGAGAAAATATACCAATTCTTCTTTGTTGAGCTAAGTGCTCTTGTTAGGTGCTACTGAATTGGTTCTGACTAATAGTTATATTATATAACAGAACAAAACATTGTCTGGTCCTGTATTGGCCTCCCAATTGTTCTCTTGTTTGACGCCATTGTTGCAGCCACTTTTTCATTGACCCTGCATCAAGCATTATGTTCTTCTCAAGGGATTGGTCCCTCCTAATAACACTGTCAAAATATGTGATACGCCATTTTACCATGCTCACTTCTAATGAGCATTTTAGTTGTACTTCTTCCAAGACAGATTTAATATTTCTTCTGGAAGCCCATGGAATATTCAATATTTTTCTCCAATGCCCTAATTCAAAGGCAATAATTTTTCTCCATGCTTCCTTATTCAGTGTCCAGATTTCACATGCATATGAGGTTATTTAAAATAGCATGGCTTGAATCAGGCACACTTTAGTCCTCAAAGTGACATCTTTGCTTTTTAATATTTTAAAGAGGTCTTTTTGTAGCAGATTTTCTCAATTCAATTTGTCATTTGATCTCTTGACTGCTACTTCAATGGGTATTGATTGCCAATCCAAAGAAAATTAAACCCTTGGCAACTTCAATCTTTTCTCCATTTGTCATGATGTTATTTTTCAGTCCAGCTGTGAGTTATTTTGTTTTCTTTATAGTCAGAAACCCTACATAAAGTCTTTATGAGTCGGAACCTACTTGAAAGCATTTAACAACAACAACAATCTTGAAAAGAGCAGTTTCAGATGAATACCAGCGAAGAGAATGTGCTCAGGGCCTAAAGCTATGATGAACGTCTTAAAGAGTGAAGGCATATAAGATTAGGTTGAAAGAGGCAAGTACAAAGATATGCATGGAAAGGTACTATCATAAATGGTGAGAGAGTATTCTTGAAATTTTCAAGGTTAAGCATGACTAAAATTAAGGGTGTGCATAATGGCAACCCACAATCTGGCTATAAGTTTTGGTATCATATTAATAACTGGCTAAAATTCATCCCCTAACCCCTTCCTTGTTATAAGCATCAGGAAGCAGGGCTCCTGCTTCAGGTAGAAATAATGAGTATAAGTACTTAGGATGATGTCATGGACTCATTTGAATCTCCCCAAATACGTGTCAGCTTGGCTGTGCCATGATTTTCAATGGTTTGGTAGTTATGTGATAGTTTCTCATGATGTGATCAGATGTGATAAGAGGATTAAGGGTGAGATAAACCATCTTAGGAGGCCTGGTGTGGCACTGGAAGAGAAGCACTGGACTGCCAACCACAAGTTCAATGGTTCAAACTCACCAGCTACTCCTTGGAAACCCTATACAGAATCCCTATGAGTTAGAACTGACTTGACGGTACGTAACAACAACATACCACCTTACATCCCATTGCAACCCTGATTCAATGTAAGGAAGATTCCTAGGGATGTAGCATGCAACACCCTTTGTCTTGCAAGAGGTAAATGAATAGCGATGTGAACAGAGAAGGGGACCTACCACTAGCATAAAAGAAGGACCAGGAGTAAAGTGGGTCCTTTCTTCCTGGGATTCCTGCCTTGTGAATCTCCTATATCCAGAGAAATATTGATGACAAGATACATGAAGAATCTCCAAGGAATGCTGGGTCGACAGGCACTGGACAGACAAGGGCCTTTCTCTAGAACCAACTCTCTGCATTCAGACTTCTCACCTACTAAACTCTGAGAGTATACATATCTGTTTGTTAAAGTTGTTGACTGTGGCGTATTTGTTATAGCAATACTAGATCATTAAGAAAGATGGTGAGACTAATCTCTGTACTGGCCCCTCAATATTTCATACTCTAATTCCTAGACTGGGAGTCCTAGTGTGGCACTGTGGGTTAATTTGCTCTACTGCAAGGTTGGTTTGAACCACAAGGTTGCTGTTGAAGCTCACCAGCCACTCTTCGGGAACCTTATATAGGATTGTTATGAGTTGGAACTGACTCGACGGCACTTAACAACAACAATCCTTAGACTTTATGAAAACTATGAAATATCACTCCCATGATTTGTTCTGTTTTAGAGCACAGAGTTGAATATATAGCAGGGGCATCATCCTGAATTGCACAGTTGGGCCAGTACAATAACCTGAAACCTTTGTAGTAAAGTCCATTTCCAAGCTGACAGTAGAAGGGGGATCTCAGGAGATCTAAGGAGACCTGGTGTGATGCTGTGGTTTAATGTGCTGGGCTACTAATTCAGTTTGAACCACAAAGTCAGTGGTTCAAGGACACCAGCTGCTCCTTAGAAGCCCTGTCTGGGTTGCTATGGGTTGGAACTGACTCAACAACATTTACCACCGCCACCACCACCAAGGAGATCTGATGTTTAAGAAAAACTCAATAAGTAGTTAAGTGTAGATGGAGGGAGCCTCTTAAAAAGGACTGCTGACAACTTCTATGTGTAGCAAGTGCCCCTTAGCTGAAAGACAACAAGAAATCGAAACCTCAGGCATACAGTCTCAAGAACTGGATTCGACCAATATACTGAACGGGCTTGTAAGTAGATCCTTCCCCCAGTCTGCATACAATCAAGAATCTAGACCACATGACAACTTGATTTTGACTTTAGGGAACCCTGAGCAGAAAAAACAGTATACTGATCCCACTTGGAAAGCTGACCTGTGGGACTGTAACATAACATATAGATACTGTTTTTATTTGTTCCACAGCAATGGAAAGTTAATGCAACTGGAAAGTCCCAACCAGACGCTACTGAGCAGCTTATTATTTCACTCCTTACTAGAAGCTGGTTGATATAAAGGAAACAAAGTGTTCACAGAGACTGACTAGGAACCTTAAAATCCCTATCATTCCTCCTTTTCTCTCTTATTCTTGTTTTTACTTTCTTTCTCCTTTTTCTCGTTCCCTTTGTCAGCTACTGCACCCTCACGAGTCTTGCATAAAATAAATCTGGAGCTACTAGCTTCCCAACTCGCTCTACTTAGGTTGTGATCTCTCCCCTTGTGCTCTTAAGATGTCTGCTAGAAGTTCACAACATAGACACCAACTGTAACAAAAACTCCTGAGAGTTTTCCTCCCATGCCTTTCTAATAGCATCTGATTTGAGTGTATTTTTGTGGGGTTTTTTGTTTTTTTTTTGAGCTTATTGGATGAAACATTGTAACTCACAACATCAAAATATTGGGAAGGGCAAATGTTTGACTTGGAACATTGTCACCCCAAATATACTTGAAATTCTCTTAGTAAGGCATAGAAGAGGATGAATATTAGGTAAGCCAGAACAGTAGTGAAGCTATTTTGGGTGTTAACTTTTTTGGTGTAAACAAAAATAAAAGCAAGAAAGAAGGAACGAGAGGAACCCATCATTCATATTCTATGCTTTTCCTATTTGGAGAAAATTCCATTCTGAATGAGATGTCAAAACACTAAAATTTGCACTGTCTGTAAGAGGTATCAGGAAGTCAATGGGTACAGAATTTATCTACCTTGAGTCTTACTTCATTTGTATTCATTACAGCAATGAAAAATCTGGGATTAAAATCATGAATTAAATTTTTATACCAAAAAAAAAAACAAATTATGATAAACTGTTGTCACTGGAAACAAAGGTAGAGAAATGAAGATGATCAAATGGAATTTCTACTTTATAAGTAAGGTATTATTCCATGCACATATGCACATACACCAACTATGTTGTTGTTGAGTACCATTGAGTCAATTCTGACTCATAGTGACCCTGCACCAGGTTTCCAAGTAGTGGCTGGTGGGTTTGAACTCTTGACCTTTTGGTAAACAGTCCAGTGCTTATCCTACAGTGCCACACCATGATTCCAAATATATAAGGCTGAAATCACATATTATTAACATTTGCATGTTTTCATCATATAGATAATGGTAACAGTAGTTTGAATACATCTTAAACTTTTAAAATGTTTCAGCAACATAGAAGAAAAAGATGTTAAACCTCATAAGCAATTTTAAAATGTGAACTAAATCACCAGGACTCCATAGTCCTGGTGCTTTAGGATAAGTGCTGGACTGCTAACCATGAGGGTGACGGTTCAAGTCCACCAACCGCTCTTATAAAATCCTGTACACAGTTGCCCATCCCTATGAACCCTGTGTACAGAGGGGATGGGAATGATCCCTGATATGAAGATCCCGTGTCTCTCAGTTGGTATTTTGAGCTACTGCATCGATAAGTATAGGTCAAATAAATCAAATTGAAGCAATTTACACCTGTTTCCTTTGTCAAAATTATTTTTAATCTTCCTCTAGTCAAGTTCTGATCATCAAATCATTGAAGTTAGGTCAAATGAGCGCTATCTGTAACTTTGGACATTCTTGAGCATCTCCCTTCACTTCATATCAGCTGGACGCTTCACTCTCAGCTCTAACCCACCACCATGGCCCAGGAGCCCCAGGTCTCGCCATACTTCAGACCAACCAGTCCTTCTTCTTCCATCTCTCATCTCCAGGTTGACAGTAGTCTATGGTGCATAGTGAAACTCAGCCCATATCTTCATTGCTGCCTTTACCGTACTTCCAGTCACCAGTAGACCCACATGGTCACCAGCAATCTTACATGTCTGCTTGTATATTCCCTTTGAGTTTCAGTACTGGAAGGGGATTTGGCTTGTAGGGACTTGATGGCTTGCCTTGATGGCTCTCCAGTGAACAACTTGCTTGTTCTTGTAGTAGCCAATCAGACTGCTATTTTTGTTTTAGACTTTTCCTGCTGGTATTTCTTTCAAAATGTATCTTCTGTTCCTCTAGCTGCTCCA
>NW_006408771.1:1247540-1256231 GCF_000296735.1 Chrysochloris asiatica | reverse complement strand
CTAAAATATGAATTTAAATGTGAGTACTTTATAAAATCTCATATACTTAAACAATTCCATTTTCATATTAATTATTTATTTAATTTAATGTTATTGAAACAGTCTTGATCCAATGATACTTTGTTAGTTCTGCTATAAAGTTTAAACTATATAATATTCATTTTTAAAATCTGAATAATATATCAGATTCAAAGCTATATCAATTCAATTGTTAAATCTCTTGAGGCCTACATTAGCCAAGACTTACATATATGTTATTCAGTCTTTTTTCGGTGTATAACTGGGCTGTATTTGCTGACAGGTATTATATTCTACTCCTTAAGGATTCCAGAGAGCTCCATAAATGTGTGCACATTCCCTATATGTATATTTTAAATGCAAATCTAAGTGACAATTTTATGAACAGCTGTAGAGTTCAAAAAAAGTGCATTTCCTAATTCATTCTATCTATATGCAAAGTCACAGAAAATATCAGATGTTATATGTTCTAGCTTGTTTCACTAGAATGTAACCATTTACATTTATAGCACATAGCACCCCTTTTTTCCAAGTACTTCCTAAACCCAAAAAGAATAGTTAGTCTGCCATTGCAAAGGAATGATCTTCAGGCCAAAATAGTGGCTTCCTAACAGTCATGAGGCAATAAGCTGCTTCAAATTGAAGGAAAGGAATTATGGCTGATCAACTGCAAGGATTTTTAAATGGCTGAAATGAGCTTAAATTTCCCTTAGAAACCAACAGCAGTGTAATTGCATGAGAATTAGACTGGAAATCAGAACTTTCTGTTACTGCCAGCTCTGAAAGTAGGAATTCAAGTAGCCATGAGCAAACCACTCAACTTCTTGAGGTCTCAAATGAAAGCAGGAACCTAATCTGTCTCTAAGATCCTATCCAGTTTTGCATATCACAATAATAAATGAAACACTTCTGGCATCTAAACAGACCTCAGAAACAAATAAGTATTTGTTGTTAAGTACCATCTGGTCAAATCCATAGTGACCCTGTACAGAGTCTCCAAGGAGCAACTGGTGAACTTGAAACAATGACCTCAGATATGTATGTTGTTGTTGTTAAGGGCCTTCGAGTCAATGCTGACTCATAGTGACCCTGTTTAGGGTTTCTGAGGAGCAGCTGGTGACCTTGAACCACTGACCTTGCAGTTCAAATAGCTTTGTAGTCTGACACATTAACCCACAGCGCCACACCAGGACTCCCAGATATGTATGTTGTTGTTGTTATGTGCCGTGGAGTCGGTTCCGACTCATAGTGACCCTGTACAGGGTTTCCGAGGCTGTAAATCTTTACGGGAGCAGAAAGCCTCATCTTTCTTCCGCAGAGCAGCTGGTAGTTTCGAACTGCTGACCTTGCAGTTCACAGCCCGATTCGTAACCACTACGCTAAGGCACACCTAAATATGTAGGAAACAAAGTAAAAGGAAGGGCAACCATGGGGACAGAATACTGTCCTGTTCCTCTTTCATGTCAGGAGAATGATAGAAAGAAAATATTAAAAACATATAAGACTCACTTTTATGAATTCCCTGAATGATGCAAATGGTTTACATACTCAGCTACTAACTAAATGGTTGACAGTTGAAGTAGACACAAAGACATGGCAAAAAAAAAAAGATCTAATGATCTACTTTCAAGAAATAAAAAAAAAGGGGGAGGGCATTACAAGCACTACGGAGCACAGTTCTATTCTAACACACATGGGGCTTCCATGAGTTAGAGATAATAGCAAGACATTGGATATTTTCTTTTGTTGTACGCTGTTGAGTCACTTCCAACTCACAGTGATATCTACAGGGTTTCTAAGAGCAACTGGTGGGTTTGAACTGCCTAACTTGTAGTTAGTGTAGTTGTCAATCCAGTGCTTACTCTGCATTGTCACTGCATTCGGTTAGTTAGTATTTATTAAGGATGTCTTATGCTGAGTGTTCTGGTGCGGGACTGTAGGAAAAGCTCTGGACTGCTAACAAGGTCAGTGGTTCGAACCCAGTAGCCACTCCTCAGAAATTGTACAGGATTGGTATGAGTCAGAACCAAATCTATGGTATTTAACAGCAAAAACAATGCTGAGTTTATCTGATATGAATAATAATCAATGATCTCCACATTCCATTGGGCCACCTTTCTTTGGAATGGGCACAAATATGAATCTCTTCCAATGGGTTGACCACGTAGTTGTCTTCCAAATTTTTTAGTATAGATGAGGGAGCACCTCAATTTTGTGTATATTTGTTGGAAGATTCCAATACGCATGTGTGAATTCCTTAACCCTTGTTTTTTGCCAATGCCTTCAGTGCACTTTGGACTTCTTCCTTTATCATATGGTAACTTTTGAAATGATTGAATAAAGACTCTTTGGTATATTCCTTCCATCTTACTTTGATGTTTTCTGCATCATTCAATATTTTATCGATTATTGTTGTTAGGTGCCATTGAGACAGTTCCAACCTTACACACAACAGAACAAAACACTGTCTGATCCTTCACCAACATAACAATCTTTGGTATGCTGGAGTTCAGCGCTGCTGCCACCGTGCCAATCCATCTCATTTTGGTTCTTCCTCTTTTTTGCTGACCTCCACATTACCAAGCATGATGTTCTTCTTTATTTTGCCCATCTATATGCTGGGCAACTAATCTGATAGGTGGATTATTTGAAGACGAACATGACATCAGGACTGGAGGAAAACTCATTAATAACTTGAAATATGCAAATGATACAATCTTTCTTGTTTATACAGAAGAAGACTTAAAATACTTACTGATGGAGATCAAAAACTACCACCTTCAGTATGGATCTCACCTCAATGTAGAGAAAACAAAAATCCTCACCATTCGACCGATAGATAACATAATGGTAAATGGAAAAAAGATTGAATTTGTCCAAGACTTCATTTTTTTTTTAATGTTTCATTGTGAATTATATGATAGTTTACATGGGAGAATATTAGTTTTACATTCATTCTATCGTATGTCGTTTCATTGCCATGGTTACAGTCCCCTCCATGCATCATCAACCAACCAAAGCCTGCCCCCTACACTAACCCCCCTCCCCCAGTCTTCAGCACACAGTCACTCTCCTTCTCTGGATCTAAAGTCCCCAGCTGCTCCATCGCTCCACGTCATCGTCTCTGCCTCCATCTCATGCATCACTGCTTCTCTGGGTAGGGTCCCGCTCTCCACTCTTCTCCGTTGATGGCCCTAGGGACCTCCGATCTTAGACTGGAGAGTTAATCACTCCCTTCCTTCCTATAAAACATTTACCTTTACATCTCCAACCCTCACAATCAGTCCTGATAACAATTATTTACTATTGTTTCACAAGAGACCCATCTGCATTTCATTTCATCAGCTCTGCCTAGACAGATTGAATAGTACTCACTGGAGATTTAGCCTTCCTCCAGGCCCCCTGGCTCTAGATTCCCTCTTAAAAGCCTGTAAGCCAGTCACTTCTTGCCTTTGTAGGCCCCGCCCCCTTTCTGGGTAGCCAGTGTCCAAGTTGCCCATCCCTGTCAAAGACTTCATTTTGCTTGTATCCACAATCAACATTCATGGACGCCACAGACAAGAAATCAAAAGACAGATTACATTAGGCAAATCTTTGCAAAAGACCTCTTTAAAAGATTAAAAAACAAATCAGTTTGTGAACAAAGGTGCACCTGACCCAAGCCATGATATTTTCAATCACTTCCCATGCATGAGAAAGTTGGGCAATGAATAAGGAAGGCTTTAGGATAATCAATGCTTTTGAATATGGTGCTGGAGAGGAATATTAAAAGTATTATGAAGAACAAACAAATCTATCTTCTAAGAAATGCAGCAAGAATGTTTTTTTAGAAGCCAGAATGACATGACTTCAACGCTCATACTTCAGATACATTATCAGGAGGAACCAATCCCCAGAGAAGGCTATCTTAGTAAAAGTGAGGGTCAGCAAAAAAGAGGAAAACCCCTAGGACATGGATTGACACAGTGGCAACAGCAAAAGACTCAAATGTAACTGTAATTGTGAGAATGGTGCAGGACCAGACAGTATTTCATTCTGTTGTGTGTCAGAAGTGACTTAATGGCACCTAACTACAAAAACAACAACATGGAGAATATTTTAAGCAATGTTAGGTTTCCTCTACAAAAGCACTTGTTACCAGGTGGTCTGTTGCAAGGTAGCTTATGATGTCTTGAAAATTATCCTAATTCAGAGTTGGTCAATTGCAACTCTGGGAGACTAAATGTAGACACATTCATTTAAAAAGAAGACAAAGAAGGAAGAGAGAAAACGAAAAAAGAAAAATTGAAGTGACAATTAGGTTGCCAATGTAATGTAGATGTGCTGATATTTATTGTTCTTGGTTCACATTGTCCTTAATGTCTTAGTCCATGGCACCCCTAGGATTAAACAAATAGCAAATAGCTCTTTCTTATTAATTTATGTCCAGACAACTTTATAAGTGTTCATAATCTACCATTCTACTAGCTGTTTGAAAAATATAATATACCCAACTAAAAGGAAAACTCATATTTATTCCATTCTTAAATGATGACGGTTTAGTACTCACACAAAATGTGTATTAATTGGGCACTGAACAACTTTTCAAATCTTGGAATCTGACTGAACACCATCACCTCCTTTCACATTCCACAATGATTTTCACACAGAACTTAATTTCACACAGAATAGAATTGAAATTACCAATAGTACAAGAAGAGCAGCGAATACATCACCATGAATACGTTCATTGCTTAATTTTCAAGGTTGGTGCTGTTGTTTGGTGCTGATGAGTTGTCTCCAACTCTTAGCTACTCTCTGCACAACAGAACAAAATTCCACCCAGTCCTGTGCCATCCTCACAATTGTTGTTAAGTCTAAGCCCACTGTTGTCGCCTCTGTGCCAATAGACCCCATTCACAGTTGCCTTGTTTTTGCTGACCCTCCACTTTACTAAATATGGTGCTCTACTTCAAGGACTGGTCCCTATTGATCATACGTCTGAAGTATGAGAGACAAAGTTTCCCATCCTGACTTCTAAGAAGCACTCTGACTGTATTTCATTAAACACAACTTTGTTATTCTGTCTATCCATGGTACTTTTAAGGAGCTCTGGTAGCGTAGTGGTTACGAATCGGGCTGTGAACCTTAAGGTCAGCAGTTCGAAACTACCAGCCACTCCGCGGGAGAAAGATGAGGCTTTCTACTCCCGTAAAGATTTACACCCTTGGAAACCCTGTACAGGGTCGCTATGGGTCGGAATCGACTCGACGGCACTTCACAATCAAAAAAAATCAATCATGGTACTTTTAATATTCTTCTCCAACACCATAACTCAGGTGCATCAGTTCTTCTACAGTCTTCCTTATTCATTGTCCAACTTTCACATGCAAATGAGGCTACTGGAAATACTATCACTTGGCTCAGGTGCGCTTTAGCTCTCAAACCGATGTCTTTGCTCTTTAACACTTTTAAAAGAGTTCTTGTGCAGTAGATCTACATAATATAATATGTAGCTTGATTTCTCGACTGCTGCTTCCATGAGTATTCATAGTTACCTAAGCAAAATGAAGTCTTTGGCAACTTCAATCTTTTCTCTGTTTATCATGATTTTATTTATTGGTCCAGTGATGAAAAGTTTTGTTTTCTTTACTCTAAGGTGCAACCCATAAATAAGACTCATGTCTTTGATTTTCATCATTAAGTATTTTAAGTACTCTTCACCTTCAGCAAGCAAGGTTGTATCATCTGCATATTGCAGGTAGTTTATGAGTCTTCATCCAATCCTGATGCCACATTCTTCTTCATATAATCCAACTTCTTGGATTATTTGCCCAGCATACAGATTGAATAAGTATGGTGAGGGAACACAACCCTGGTACACACGTGTCCTGATTTTAAACCATTCAGCATTCCCATGTTCAGTACTTTGAGAAAGAAGCTCTTCCCCATTCATATTTTGAGTTCGTTTCAACCAGTGGGGCTCATCTAGTGGCACTATGTCTGTGCATATTCTGGTGCTATTTATAATGTTTCAATATACAATATTCTGTTGCTATCTGACAGTGTTCTACTCCTATCCACAAGATTTTCAGTGGCTAAACATTCAGAAGTAGTCTGCCACTCCTTCTTCCTGACGTATTTTAATCTGGAAGCTCAGCTGAAACCTATTCACCATGGTTACATCCTGTTGGTATTTAAAATACTGTTGCCATAACTTCCATTGTTATTTAACAACAGGCAAGGTACCACAGTAAGACAAATTGACAAACAAGTGGTGGAATTTTCAAGGTGGGAAGGACATTATTTGTTCTGGAGAGTATTGTGTTCCACAGTATAGCTCTTCAAGTAATTTGGTATTCAACAAACCAAAATTAATAATCATACTAATATATGTGGAGACAATAGAGCAAAATAAGGGGAGAGTCTAAGTCATAAAATTTACATATCTCCTTGGCCATGTCCTTATTCTACTGCAGATTCTAGAGTCCAGGTGTGATGCTGTAGGATCAGCAGTGAACTGTTAACCAGAAGGTTGGTGGTTCAAACCCACCTATGGCTCCTTGGAAACCCTATTCAGGGTTGCTATGAGTCAGAAGTGACTCTATGACTTATAACTGCAGAATTTACCATATTGAACAGCTGGCAGATAATGACTCATGTGCCACTGTCATCTGAACTCTAATCATGTTAGCAACAGATCAGACATGTTTTCTTCTGCTTTCCTAATAAGAAGGCTTATGATCTTACTCATTAAACTATACTAAACATGGGACTTGGTAGAACTTCTACCTACAAAGTTGATGGATCAAACCTACCAGATTCTCTATGGAAGAAAGATGGGACTCTCTGCTCCTGTAAAGATTTACAGCCTCTGAAACCTATACAGGATCACTGTATGTCAGAATATACTCCACGGCAGCAGGTTTTGTTGTTGTTGTTGTTATCCTGACATTGCTTTTCAAGCAGTTACTTAAAGAAATAAATCTAGTTTGTAACCCATCCCTATAATACCTGAATTGCTTAACTTCTTCAGAACAATTCTAGGTATAAAACTATTAAATATTGTTCTTCCAATGCTGTTTTTCTACTTTCTCTTCCCATTCTTTTCCATAACCATAATTTTTAGGATCAGCACTGGACTGCAAACCACAAGGTTGGTAGTTCAAACCTACCAGCTGCTCCACAGAAACACTATACAGGGTTGCTATGAGTTGGAACTGACTCAAAGACACTTAACAACAAAAGTATTACTATTTATGGTAAAATCAAATTATTATGCTAGAGGTTTCTGGTGGGTTCTGGAAGTTTCCATATATTAAGCATTGATCCAATGACTTTAACTTTGATAAGGTGACTTTAGTTTTACATTCTGGACTAACAATATATGGTTACCCCTCTGATAACTACATCATGATGATCTGGAGAGGTTTGGGTCTGATTTAACTTCCTGGACTCAGGGAATTGATGTTTCCTCCTTAATTCTGAAAACTCCATACCCAGAAAAAAAATAGACTTACTCTCAAAAATCACATAAGATTGTCAGAATCTGACTATCATTATTCATAATAAAAAATATAATAAGCATATGGAACATTAAGCAGTCTGTCCATTTTCTTCTCATCAGAAACAGCCTAGGGGAATTTAAGGAAAGCCTTTCAGACCACTTAGAAAGTATTTGGAACAAGAGCAATCAATGTAACTAATAAGCATTATCTAGCCCAAATCAACCAGATGCTACCCTTGGCTAGTCTATGTTTTCTCTTGCCAGCCACTGCTGTAACATAAAACTCCTCAAGTTGCCATCTCCAATCATTTGGTGTTTGGGTAAAATCCTAATGTTTTATAACAAAGAGTTCCTATAGATGGCAATCCCAAACACATAATCTTTTCAGAGGCTCTACCTATAACTATCATTAGCACAATTTGAAAATAAAACTACTTTATATACACCTGGTATGATGTCTAATTGCTACTCACATATTCAACAGCTCCATTAATTCTTTAGAACTATTACAAAGTTTGTTAGCACTATTTTTAACTGCAAAGTATTTTTCATGTGCAATATTAACATGGTATATTTAATTTTACAACCTAATCTATATTTAAATTGTGTATTATTATATGCATAAAAGCAAATAGAATTTTTTCTGTTTTATAAAAATTAAAATTTAGCTGTCTTTTTCCATATTAAACATATAAGTTAATTAGTTATTTTTCTTCATTTAAAAATTAAATACCCAAGTAAATAATCTACATATATACTTGTCTTTCATGTAAGCAAAATGAAAATATGTTAATCATCTGAAATCCCTAAAACAGACAGCCAAAAATTTATGTAAAGTGTCAAATAGTAAATATTTCAGACTCTGTGGGCTATGATTACTCTGTCTCAACTATTCAGTTCCACCAGTGCAGTACAAGATCAACCAAAGACAATACATAAACAAATGAACATGGCTGTGTTCCAATAAAACTTTATTTACAAAAAACAGATGATGGATTGGATTTTGCATAAAGGCTATAATTGGCCAACCCTTGTTATATACTTTCACAGATTTTTTTCTCTGTAAATACACACATGTAAACACAAAAGCATGGGTGTGTTTTCACATATGCATACATTTCTCTCTCTCTCTCTCTCTCTATATATATATATATATATGTACATATATATGAGCTATGGTAGCGTAG
>NW_006408771.1:1236612-1247224 GCF_000296735.1 Chrysochloris asiatica | reverse complement strand
ACCAGCTGCTCCTTGGAAACCCTGTACAGGGTTGCTATGAGTTGGAACTGACTTGAAGGCTATTAATAAAAATATATATGTATATTTGATATTTGTGTACACTTACATACAGAAAAATGTTGTAAGATAATTTCTGAGGTCTCAAAAAGTTTGTAGAAAAATCCCATTAATTTTAATTCGACTTTTCCATGAACTATTTGACATTCCCTCATACACAAGTCAGCAGTTCAAACCCACCAGCTGCTCTTCCAAAACCCTATACAGGATTGCTACAATTCAGAACCAACTCAGTTGCACTTAAAAACAATGCCAACATACAATTGATAGGATTAATAGGGCCAGATTTTCCACTTGAAAATATAAGTTATACATAAACTAGCATATTATATTTAATGACTAAATACATTTGCTAAATAATTATATCAAATATACACGTTCACAGGGGTTGTAGGGCAAATGAAACTACACTGACAGAGATGTAGATTTGACAGATGATATTTCTAGGTAAAGATTTGTATGTGCAAATAAAAACTAAAGTTTGATAAAGGAAAAAGGGTAAATTACTGCAATTTGATAAACTTGACCTATACTTATGGAAGTAGTAGCTCAAAATACCAAATAAGAGGGAAGGAGTCTTCACATTAAATAAAAATGCTATCACCTCTGTATACAGAGTTGATAGAGATGGGCAACATAGACATTGGCTACCTAAAATGGAACTACTATAAAGGCATGAAGTGACTGGCTTACAAGTTTTCAAGATGGAGTTTCATTTAAGAGTGTGGGGGGGAAAGGTAGAATCCTCACTGTATAGTTTTTATCTTGTCTAGCTGAATCTGGTAAAAGGAGATGGGGATAAGATGCTTATGAATCAATAGTATATAATTGTAATCATGATTAATTGTGATGGTCACAACTGTAAAGGTAGAAGTTTTGTAACAAAAAGGAGGGAGTAGTTAATCTTACAGTCCAGGAACAGAGGACCCTAGGACCATCAAGGGATAAGAGCATGAGCAGAATATGGGACCCTATCCAGAGAAGTAGTGACACCAAAGATGGAGACAGAGATGAGGACATGGAGAGATAGAGTATCTGAGGACTCTAGACTCACAGAAAGAGAAAAGCTATGTGCTGGCTAACAGGAGGCAGGCTTGCAGATTGTGTTCTTTGGTTGATTAAATGATTATGTATTCTGAGTGTTTCTGTGTACATCCAAAGAGAAACTGAGGGAATAGAAGTAAATACTGTTGAATGATGATACATGGAGGAGATTATAATCATTGCAATGAAATGATGAGTGCAAAACAGATTTTCTCCCATGTAAACTATCAGTCCTCAATTCACAATAAAAACTTTAAAAAAAAAAAAAAAAAAGAATAGGAAGATTGTTCACTCCATAGTATTCAATCAATGAGGAAACAGGGGAGGAACTTCTGAACTAGGAGATAAAACACATGCAGAATGGCTGTGCAGCACAGCCCATCTTGTCTTCTGGATTTGGTGGCCAATTTTTCAAAATAAATAATAATAAACCCTCATTCTCACTTAAAAAAATTATATGTACAAATAAAAGGGGACTTCACAAAATTCTTGGGAAAATGGAATTAAAAGATAATGGTATTTTTAATAGTTCCACAAATTTTTTAAAGTTCCTTCATATATCCATGAAGACAGCAGACCATCGTTGTTGTTGTTGAGTGCAAATGAGTCAGTTCTGATCCTGTAGAGAATTTCCAAGGAGGAATTGGTGGGATTGAACTACCACCCTTGTGGCTAGCAGTCCAGTACTTACCCCAGAGTTCCATACCAGGACTTCATACAGAGGACAAAGTCATGAAAACATTTTAGTTATAATCAAACAACTTGAGGGAATGAATCACTGGGCCTGCAGATCAGGACCATAGTCTAAGGAGACACTAAGGTCAGTTGGCATAACATAGAAAATTTTCTACATCTAACTTTGGTGAGTAGTGACTGTAGTCATGAAAGTTTGTGCAAGACCATTTAAGGTACAAATATATGTTCCACCCAATATAGACCACTACTCATCAGTGAGTTTGTCATACTCTGCTGACTTAGGTTTTGCTCTGATGCTGTATGCATGCTATGCCACCAGCATTGCAAATACCAGCAGGGGCTCCCATGGTGCACATTTTTCAATGCAATTTCCAAACTAATACAGGCAAGGAAGAAGGAGAGTGGATTGGTCCCTGTGGAAGATTATTATGTTCAAAAAATTGGAAGGTCAATGAAGAAGAAGAGAAACCTCAACACCATAAGATTGATAGGATGTCAATGACAATGGGCTCAAACAAAACAATTGTGAGGATGGCACAGGAACAGGCCATATCTCATTCTGTCACTATGAGTTAGAACTGACTCAATGGAACCTAAGAACATCGATAACTTCATCCAAAGCAAAGAAGAGTAAAGAAAATCAGAGATGCAAAAAAAAAAAAAAAAAAAGTCAAAGGTAAAACTAGTGGACTACATGAATAACAGCCTCTACAACCCTGATGCCATAAGAACTAGATGTTGACTGACTGACATTTTTGGTTGCTCTGAATGTAAACATAATAAGAGATCCTAAGCAAAGTGAGATACAAATGTAGAACAATAAATAAAATTTTAAAGAAGACAAAGCTTACTTGTTTGACAGAGCCTGGGAGAACACTAAGACTGTGGCCCTTAGATACCATTCAAGCATGGAACTGAACTCACCTGTGGCTTATCTTCCAGCCAAATGATAGACAGATCTATAAAATAAACAACACTAGGGAGGTATGCACTCATTAGAACAATCAATCATACAACATCAAAAGGCAACATTTGCCCACATATAAGGCTCAGAAAACAAAATCCCTCACCACTGGACCAATAAACAACATTCTTATCAATGGAGAAAAGATTGAAGTTGTTGAGGACTTCATTTTTCTTGGATCAACTATCAACACTCAAGGAAGCAGCAGTCAAGAGATCAAATGACGTATTGCATTAGGCAAATCTGCTGCACAAGACCTTTTTAAAGTGTTGAAGAGCAAAGATGTCAGCTTGAGGACTAAGTTGCTCCTGACTCAAGCCATGGTATTTTCAATAACCTCACATGCATGCAAAAGCTGGACAGTGAATAAGGAAGACCATAGAAGAATTGATGCTTTTGAGTTATGGTGTTGGAGGAGAATACTGAAAGTGCCATGGGCTGCCAAAAGCACCAACAGATCTGTGTTGGAAGAAGTACAGCCAGAGTGCTCCTTGGAGGCCAGGATGGCCAAACTTTGTCTCTCATACTTCAGACATATTGTCAGGAGGGACCAGTCACTGGAGAAGGATATCATGTTTGGTAAGGTGGAGGGTCAGAGAAAAAGAGGAAGACCCCAATGAGATGGAATGGCAAAATGGCAACATCAAAGGGATCAATCATGGCAACGATTGTGATGTTGGCCCAGGATTGGGCAGTGTTTCAATCTGTTACACATAGTGTTGCTATGAGTTGGTACTGACTCGATGGCACCTAACTACAACAACAACAAGGCTCACATGGTAGAAAGGGATAGGAAAGAAGAAAGAAGGGAAACATTAAACACAAGGACGATAAGAGCTATTAAATTATGGTTATTTCAATCAATGTCACACAACAAAATGTGTATGAATTGTTGAATGGATGAGCTCTGTAAACTTTTGCCCAAATTACAATAAAAATGAAAGTTTCCCAATTTCATATTTGTTTTTACCTTCAGGTTTTTTGTTGTTTTTTTTGTATTTAACTTTTTGAGCTTTAGTCCACATTTTTCTCCAAACTCTATCAAGGGTGTTTGGTTAGTGTTCTTTCTTATCCCCATTTTATTTTAACTCTAGAATGATTTTCAGGACTCCTGCTGACACAGTGATAAAGCAGCCAATTGTTAACCCAAAGTTCGTCAGTTTAAACCAGCCACTTCATGGAGACAGATGTGACAGTCTGCTTCTGTAAAGATTATAGCCTTAAAAGTTCTATGAGGAATTTTACTCTGATTTATAGAATCACTATTTATCCTAATTGGCTCAAAGGAAATAGACAGAGTGACTTTCCACTAGTAGAATTATGGGATTAGACAACAGGATACAAAAGACTCCCCAATTAACATAAGTGTTATGATAAATGTTAACTTCTAGATTGTTTTACAATTTGATATTTAAAAAGTAAGGTAGTATTTTTCATTCCATTGAACATTATTAATCAGTTTATCTTTCCTTTGCTTGTGTTCTATGCCATGTACATTTGGTGTTAAAGGATGATTTCATCATTTCTTTTTTTTTAATTGAGTTGCAAATGTCCTAGGATAGTCTACATTCAAAAAACAGAAACCCACTCTATTTAGTTCAATGACATGTGCGGAAAGAGTGCCCAAAAATATCAAATCCATTTCTGTCAAACGGATTCCAACTTATACTGCCTTACAGGACAAAGCAGAATTACCACACAGGGTTTCCAAGGTTGTAATCTTTGTGGAGCAGAATACAACCTCCTAATCCCATAGAGTATCTGGAAGGTTAGGACTGCTGACTTTTAGGTTAGCAGTTGAATGCTTTGAAAGGGGAAGGAATTATTGAATAAAGATACATTTAATTTATCTTTAATTAATAGGAAACATTTGATATAGAATCCCATTGACTTGCTGTCACACAAACAAGACTTTAACATGGTTATTTTTCTCGCACACAATAAACTAGTTCTTTCAGTAATACAGTTGACTTATTCTCATTAGGGTGACTTCAAATAAGGACCAATTAATAGGGTAGCTTCTGAAGGGATCTAACTATTGGGCTAGTTAAATTCAAGGTAGAAGATTATGATGACTTTGGGGGAGATTATAAAAAGGTCATTTACATAGATTTTCTTAAAGGACACAGGTAGTTTATAGGGATTTATAAGGAAGAAGTTTGAAAATTTGAAAAGTGCTTTGGTAAGAAGAAAGTCAACAAAGCTGTGCCAAGGAATATTGTTTCCATCATGGCAATGCATCTGCTACTCTTCCAATGAGAACTCCATTGGAAAACCTTACCAACTGTACTGACCTTGCCCCTTCTGAATTCTCTTTGTTACCAAAGTTCAAAGAACACCATTTAAATAACTCATGGATGTCAAAACTCCTGTTTTCATGTGGTGTCAATTAAAGAGCAGATAATTCTTTGAGTAAGTGTTAGTTATATCTCAACACTCCCTTCAGAAATGAATAGACCAAGATGGAAAATATGTTAAGGAAAATAACTATAATATTTTTGTTAAATAATGGTTTCTTTGATTTCATACCAATTTTTGACTAACTTTTCTATTAAACTAATTATAAAGTACATATCTATAAAGTTCTTTAAAATCATCAGTATGCATTATAACTATTTTCTCATTTCTAATTTAATATAATTTCCATATGTTATTATATTTCCCTCTGCCACATTTTGTTGTTGTTAGAATATGCAGTATTACATATAAATTTCATTTCTCTTTAAAGAATTTCTTAGGATTCAGCTTTGTATTTTTCAACTCTTTATTTAAAAAAAATTTTACAGCAATAGCTGTCTTTTGTTTTCCTTCTTGCTTGACATAAATCTTGTTTTATCTTCTACTGCAAACTCTTGGACAAATAGTGTAACTTGTTTTCATATTTTAAAAAATTCATCTATGTACAATGTTGACCACAGTAATATGCATTATTAATAGTATTATCATTTTCTAAATATTCTGAAATTACCAAAAGGACCAAAACTTTAAGAATTAATTTGCAGTTTTTCCATAAGTCTTACCTTTTGAATTTGGCAGATTAATTGAATATGGGTCAGAGACAATTGAATACACATTTTTTACTGTTTAGAATACATTAAGGGTTTCTTTCTGAATTAATAGTAATAGATTTTTATAAGAATATCTGATTACACAGTGGGTAGAGCATTTCACTGCTAATCCAAAAGTCAGTGGTCTGAACACACTATTAGATAAAAGATATGGAGCTCTGCTATTTAAAGACTGTTGTTGTTGTTGTTAAGTGCCATCAAGTTGGTTCCAACTCATAGGGAGGGTACCCTGCATAGGGTTTCCAAGGAGCAGCTGATGGGTTTTAACTGCAGGCCTTGTATTTGTATTTCAGGGCTGATCCTACAGCGCCAAATCAGGAATTCTATGGAGAAGTTCAATTCTGTCCCTTAGGCTTGAGGTCAGTCTGATTTTACTAATAAAAACAGATTCAATTTTGGAAAATATCCCATAGAAGTTGATAAAGTTTAATTGCTGTTGTAAGTTATAAACTACCTCCAATTGAAAAAGGACATTTGTAAGGTGAGAATACATTTTTTTTAGAACTCGTTTCTACAATAAATTTGATATATTAGACACTAACACCAAGCACCATAAGAATTGTCATGTGACATCAAGAACACCATGCATGATGAAAGTAAAAGGACTCAAAAAAAGACAGGAAAGGAAGAAAAGACCAAAATGATGTACAACCAGTATGCTCCTTAAGAGGGAGGATGGCCACACTTCATCACTCCTACTTTAGACATGTTGTCAGGAGGGACCAGCTCCTGGAGGAGGTTATCATGCTTGGAAAAATGGTGGTGGGGGTGGTTATGTGCCGTGGAGTTGGTTCTGACTCATAGCGACCCTGTACAGGGTTTCCGAGGCTGTAAATCTTTACGGGAGCAGAAAACATCATCTTTCTCCTGAGGAACAGCTGGTAGTTTCCAACGGCTAACTTTAAGGTTTGCAGCCTGTAACCACTAAATGGAGGATGCGTAAAAAAAAAAGGAAGACCTCCAAATGAGATGGATTAATACAATGCTAACATAAACATAAGGAGCTCTGGTAGTGTAGTGGTTACGAATTGGGCTGCTAATCTCAAGGTCAGCAGTTCGAAACTATCAGCTGTTCCACAGGAGAAAAATGAGGCTTTCTGCTGTGTAAAGATTTACAGCCTCGGAAACCCTGTACAGGGTCACAATGAGTCGGAACTGACTCCATGGCACATAACAACAACAACAACTATAAACATTAGTATAAAAACTAGAATGATCCTTTTTACTAGAGGGCTTGCATTTTTTGAAGAATTATTCTTGTCTTCAAGTTTTTCCTTCATTTGTTCTCTCTGCCTAAAATGTTTTCCCTTTATATAACCTCATGTATTAACTCCTTCACCTCCCCCAGAGTATTGCTTTAGTCGTCCCTTTTCAATATAGGCCCCTGGATTTTTTTATTTATTTTTTTTAATATTGTTCCTTATTTACTGGCCCCCAACAATTCATGTTTTCCTTATTCTGCTCTACCTTGGTTATTTTCTATAGCATGAATTACCTCCCTACAAATTATGAGTATATACAATTTCTCTATACAAATATATAATAAATAGTGACACTGCAACTACTTTATTAATGCTAACATGTTTAATATCCTCCTTTTACCTCTTTGTTGTACCTTTTAGTTTGTTTTTCTTATTTCAGGACAGAAATACATGGCCTGCCTCAATGGCTTTCTGGGCCTCTGCTTTCTGATTGATCATCAAAAGGTAGGGAACTGCAAGATACTAAAAAGTCAGAAATCAGCATTTTGTACTTATTCTCCTTTCTAATTGACTATAGGTTGGCTGCATTCTTCTCTCAAAGGCCATCTTCCTTGCATGCAGCGAACTATTCTAAATCTGGTAGAAACTCCCTTTCTACCCCCTTTAGTACCAGGTGGTGTAGTTTCCCTGTGTTTCTTGAAAACAGTGCAAAACTTTCTGCTTTTGTCATGGATTGAAGAACCAAAATTATTATAAAAAGTAACTTTTTTAAACACCCCACATGATGCTACTTAAATGTACCTCTAATTTACGACTGAATTCTGACTTTTACAAAAATTAATATAAACACATGATAAAAAACATACAATAATTGTAATCCAACCAACATGCTAGTTTCTTGTTTCTCTAATTTTGTAAAGATCTTCAATTGTTTATCTCCAATTAAAATATTTCTTATACCTTTGTAAACTAAAATAGTAAATATGTATTAATTGTTTTGCTTTGAACTTTGGAAAGCCTATATAGGGTTCCTGAGCCCTGTTGTAGCACTGGGCTGATGACTGAAATGTCAGTGGTTCACATTCACCAGGCACTCTCAGAAACCCTATACAGCATAGCTGTGAGTTGGAACCGACAAGATGACATACAACAACTTGAAAGACCTCAATGAGTCATAATCATCTTAAGAACAGTGGGTTTGGTAGATATAGATTTGCTTTGAACTAAAAATAATCTAGCTCATCCATGCTACTGGGCCCAACAGTTTTGCTAAGCTACATAGTTTGGTTCAGATTTCTTTCCATCTTTAAGATGTTTAAGTCCTACCGTCTAACTTCTCTTTCTTGATTCGGCTTTAGAAAGTGTGTCTTCTCATCCCTTAACTTAAAACGGAAAATAAAGACTACTGCTCCCACATTTTTCTCTCTCTTTTCATGTTTCCCTCCACAACCCAATTTCTGTTTGTGATACTATGGCTTATACACAGTTTTATACAGTTATAATTTTTTCTGGTATTCAGATTATGAATTTCTCAAGCAGTTGTAATGCCTTGTTTGTGTAGTGAGAATCAAAAATACTATGCCTTTACCTTGAATCCTGGTATGGCACTGGGGGTTAAAGTACTGGACTGCAAAGTTGGTTTGAACTGCAAGGTCGGTAGTTACAACTCACCAGCCACTCCTCTGAAACCCTATAGAGGGTCACTATGGGTTGGAATTGACTCAACAGCACTTAACTACAACAACAACAAATGCTTTTACCTTATCACTAAATGTACCCAAATTTTTAATCATATAATCTGTACAATCAAATATAATTTGACTTTCTATTTGCACTGATTGCTCTTTAAGCAATTTGTACATCTTCATTTCTAAACTGTTTTTTCATCGCCCCCATCCTATACTTATAAGCCATAGTTTTTCCTTTCTTGATTTTACATACTTCAGTATGAATTATTTTGTTAATCAAAAGGACATACAAAGTAAACTTTCTGAGCTCTTATATGCAAAAAGTCTTTATATTATCCTCAGAGTTAATTATAACTTAGATTAGATACATAATGCTAATTCAAAATATGTTCTTCAAAACTTTGTAGATGTTGCATTCTCTTATTTTAAATTCCAATGTGGATCATTTGCCATTGCTTTTTTCTTTCAGGAAGATTTTTAGATTTTTTTTTTAATTTAGTGGTCTCTTTAATATTCTTCCTTTGTTGCCTAAATATATTTTTTATTTCTAATAAAAACCTCTTGCTCTCTTATTGTGGCTTTTTTCTCTACCAATATGTGTTTCATTAAAAATTCAGTATCTTCATGTGTATCTCTAAGTAAATGCTTTTTAAAAAATTATCTTTTAATCCATGATTTACTTATTTCTTCAAGATCTGCATTGTGTTTGCCTATTTTGCAATTTCTTTGTTCTGCTATTTCTTTTCTTGTGTATAATAAACTACATGGATACTCATTGGTTATTTGTTTTTATAGATAAATTAAGAACTAGGCTGAATAAATTTTTACAAAACTTCTGTTTGTCTTTGTAAGTGTTTACTCAAAAGTCTTTTCAGGAAAACGAGAGAATTTACCTCAAATTCATGTCCACTTCTTGGATATGCCACATGGTAGGGTTCTGTGTACACTGCCTGGCTGTGTTACATGATATAGTTATCTATATACTGGTTTGTCATACTAGCTATCACATGGTACACTTTATGTACACTGGCTGGTTATGTACTATGAAATCTTCTATACACATTGGTTTTACATTTATATAGTGTATTGTTATATATGCTGGCTTATTACATAGTATGGAAGGTTCAGTAGTATGAACTAATTGGCCAGTGCATACATAGGGTTTTCGTACAGGTCATCATTGGGAAGAACTACGTATCCCATGCACAATCATGCTAAAAATGAAGATGTATATGGTTATTTGTTTATATGAAGTCAGCACAAGAAGATTTAGCCCTTAACAGGCAGATCATTAAATTTATTAAAAGGAATATTTTCTCATTATGGTTTGAGATTAATTTTTTTTTTTCTTTTTTTTTCTGGCAGTCACTGTATCTGTGGAAATGGTTAAGGAAGTTGGATAAGGCCATACTGGCATAGTTGAATCTAAAATGTCCTATAAATACCCATCAAGTAAAATTCATCCCAACCTGTAGTTGGGAACCTCTTGGAAACACATCTTCCATAATTGACTCTATGTATTTTCTGAGCTACTGTTTCATTCACTTAATTTTCTCTGACAGAAATCATATTCACTTTCTGTCTTCTCTAAATCCACTAGTAATTTAGTCTACTGATAATATTCCATTTCACATCCAGCCTCATTATGAGTTTATTTTATTTTCCTAGAAAGACTCTATTCTATGAAGATTAAGAATGTGACTTTAAGTTTAAACCAAACTGCTATTTACATCTGTGTGGTTTTGGGAAAACTACTTGATCCTTTTGTGTCTTTTTTCATCATTAAAGTAGAAATGATGTTTTTATTAGGTGCCATTGAGTCACTACCGACTCATAGCAACCTTATGCACAGCAGAATGAAACACTGCCAAATCCAGGGCCAACCTCACTATT
>NW_006408771.1:1227231-1235011 GCF_000296735.1 Chrysochloris asiatica | reverse complement strand
TGTGCTCATGAGAAATCTATACATGGACCATGAAGCAGTTGTTCATACAGAACATTGGAACACTGAGTGGTTTAAAATTAAGAAAGGTGTGCGACAGGGTTGGATTCTTTCACCATACTTTTTCAACCTGTATGCTGAGCAAATAATCTGAGAAGCTGAGTTAGATGAAGAAAAACGTGGTATCACGATTGGAGGAAGACTCATTAACAACCTGCAATATACAGATGATACAACCTTGCTTGCTGAAAGTGAAGAAGACTTAAAATATTTACCGATGAAGATCAAAGAGCACAGCCTTCAGTATGGATTAGAGCTCAATGTAAAGAAAAAGAAAACCCTCACCACTGGACCAATAAACAAAATTCTTATCAATGGAGAAAAGATTGAAGTTGTCAAGGACTTCATTCTTTTTGGATCAACTATCAACACTCATAGAAGCGGAAATCAAGAAATCAAATGATATATTGCATTAGGCAAATCTGCTGCACAAGACCTTTTTGAAGTGTTAAGGAGCAAAGATGTCAGCTTGAGGACTAAGGTGCGCCTGACCCAAGCCATGGTATTTTCAACAACCTCATATGCATGCGACAGCTGGACAGTGAGTAAGGAAGACCATAGAAGAATTAATGCTTTTGAGTTATGGTGTTGGAGGAGAATATTGCAAGGACCATGGGCTGCCAAAAGAACCAAGAGATCTGTGTTAGAAGAAGTGCAGCCAGAGTGCTCCTTGGAGGCCAGGATGGCCAAACTTTGTCTCTCATACTTTGGACATATTGTCAGGAGGGAAAAGTCGCTGGAGAAGTATATCATGTTTGGTAGGGTGGAAGGTCACAGAAAAAGAGGAAGACTCCCAGTGAAACGGATTAGCAAAGTGACAGCATCAATGGGCTCAAGCATGGCAACTATAGTGAGGTTGGCCCTGGATATGGCAGTGTTTTATTCTGCTGTGCATAAGGTCACTGTGAGTCGGTACCGACTAAATAGCACCTGACAACAACAAGTGGTCATGCCACTAGCTTAAACTATAAGACAATAGGAAAGTAGTAAGTTCAAAAATATTTCTTTCAAGTAAATAGTGCAAAAAAGAATAATGTGAACTGGAACACAAATACTTATTAGAGGTTTGTCTGTGAATGTTTACTTCTATCAAACATAACCTAAATATTGACTTGTTTCCTCAAGTTATCTACCTTCTTGATCTATAAATGATAATGGTTTCAAAATGAAATTCCTGTAATATAGTTATTTAACAAACTTCCCATTCTTATCTGATCCAGAGGTCATTAGTTTTTTAGTTCTTTTAATAAGACTTAGTGTTAAGGATCTCTGGTAGCGTAGTGGTTACGAATCGGGCTGTGAACCTTAAGGTCAGCGGTTCGAAACTACCAGTCGTTCCGCGGGAGAAAGATGAGGCTTTCTACTCCCGTAAAGATTTACACCCTCGGAAACCCTGTACAGGGTCGCTATGGGTCGGACCCGACTCGATGGCAATTAACAACAACAACAAGTGTTAAGGATCAGAGATTATGCTAAACACAGAGATCTGTTTTGTTTTTTTTTTCATTTATAAATTTATTAAGATTTTGTACTTGATTACAAATTTTTAAATTTCTATTTACTTCTCGATGTGCAAAATACAGTAATATTTTGTTTGTCTTTTTCAAGCCCTGGGGTCTTGCAAAATTACAGACATAAGTGTACCTTTTTGAAATTTTCACAAAGGCTTCAATTTTGATTATTTTTCCTATTGACATGTTTAAATGTAATTAGGTCACAAAAATAAACTTCAGCACAGATATGTATCCCCTGATTAAAAAAAAAAATTCTTTTTACAAATATATGTTTAAATATTGTGTCATTGTTTAGTATTCAAAAAGGTTGTCATTCTAAGGAGATGTCAATTTTCAATAACATAAATTTATAATTACATTATTTTAAAGAAACAATGATTGTTCTAATGTGATAAATATTTTAATTTAACAAACCTGTAGAAAGCATTTTCCTGCTTTAAACAACTTTATTGCTAACTAGAAAACATTTTTTCTCAAAGAGTAATAAAGCTCAAAGGAAATAGCTCTTTTTCTTATTTTAAACTGATATTTTGAACAAAAAATACCCTATATGTTGTTTACATAATTCATTTATATCCAAGATTATTAAACTACAACAGAACATATTATAAATTCAGAAAGCCATAGCCTGTCTATTTGAATCAAATATAAGAGAAGAGAGGAGTGAAAGTCATGAGCAGAATTCTCTCCTCTACTTAGCCAAGATTATAAAGAACAGTCTCGCAGCACTGGTCTCTTCAGCCACAGAAATGCAGTCATTCAAATGAGCATGAAATTAGTATAATTTTCAGGTGACCTTCTTCAATGAAATAGCATTCAATGACGATTTAAGTTTTCAAGGAACTAATACATGTCTCACATAAGAAACCTATACAATTGAAATTCTACCAAGACAACTAAGAAGATAAGATCTGAAGCTAATATGTACTTACCAACACCATCAAGCATTCCAACACTTTCTAAATGAGCAAACAATAATAATGATACTAATTTTACCACATCATCCTAGGAGAAAACGATTTTCTATAAATTTTCGCTATTAACAGTTTAGATATTCTGAAACTATTTACCATTAAGAGATAAGCACAATGAAAAATATAGGTTTTAATATAGAGCACTGAATGTGAAAATAAAGCCACTGATATAGCAGAATCCCAGTATAACAGCACTTGCAACAGTCTACTTTATAGTTAAGGTTACAACTCAATTTCATATTCCTTCTTCACTTGCTCATAAAAACTTGGTAGAACGTTATTTAACATTAGAATTTTCATACTTTGTCTCCAAGTAAATATGAATGTTAAACATGAATATTCTTTCAATTTTAATAAAGTATTTTTTTTTTTCTTTCTCTTTCTTCAAGAACAATTCCCATACACAAGAAGCTGGGTTCGGGGGTGGGAGCAATAAGGAATTTAACATGTACAAGTATTCTAATTTAATTTCAAATATTTGCTATGGATTCTTTCATCTTAAAAAGTACCACTTGAAGTTCAGGGAAATAAAAACCTCCTGACAAAGAACTAGAACTTGAAAACAACAATCTAAATTCCAAAAGTTATTGTAAAATCTCCTGAAACTTTGTAATATCCTAACTAGAGAGAAGCTGAATGTTATTATATGAAATTTAGAGAATTTAGGTCATAGTGCATACTCTACTAAAACCATATGAAATCACATTTTTGCAAACAGACTTGCCCTTTAATTATCACCTTTTGCCAATACCTGCTAATATCTCCTTGTCAAGGAGGTATGCTTACAGTCTTATCAGTAAATCAGATCCATAATATTTGATAATGTTATTACTCCCTTTCTATTTACTTCCATCAGAAACTCCCCTTCAAAACTTCTGTTTTATTCCAGGCAAATACCCAGCTCCATCTGAGATGTCTGCCAGAAACTGCTGACACTCCTTTGGCCTTTCCCCTACCTTGAATATTTCTTAATCTATTTAGTGGCATTAGAGGTTATAATTTGGGGAGAGGATAGGGTTAGAGCGATCCACTAACCTTTAGTGGGCAGAAGTTAAACATCCTAATAATCTTTCAATAATCTGTAATCACACAAACAATTTTTTTCTGTTCAAAATATCAAGAGCATTTCCTTAAGAAATGATGCTATATCTATTACCTCACTTCAAAAACTTGTCAGCTTGGGTTTCATATACATTATACATGCAAAGCTATTTGAACTGCACAGTCAGTAGTTCAAGCTCACCAGTAGCTCCTCAGAAAACCTATACAGAGTGGCTATGGGTCTAAACCAACTTGATGGCACTTAACAACAACAACAACAAATACTTGCAAAGTATTGGATGTCTTTGCAAATTAGAGTTTGGAAACATATGATATAATCTGTAATAGAAACATGGCTGTTTTGTTCTGGATAGTGAATTTATCTCTAGAAACTTTCTGTCTGACTCAAAGATCTAAATTTCCTGTTATGTTACTTATTATTATTGTTAAGTGCTGTCAAGTCAATTTCTATTTATAGCAACCCCATGTGACAGAGTAGAACTGCCTCATGTGGTTTCTTAAACTATAATTTTAATTACAATCCCTAGGTCTTTCTCTTGCAGACCCACTGGGTAGATTTGAATGACCACCAACCATTGAGTTAGCAGCAGAAAACCACTGTGCAACTGGTGTTCCTTTGCTTCTTACTATATGTATTTGTATCCTAATGTTGTAATAATTTGTCATGACCTGGGCAACTTTTTTTTAAAAAAATTATTCTGTCACATTTTTGAAGGCCAGAAGTGTAAAGTCAGGGTGTTGGCCAGGCTTTACATCCTCTAGAGGTTCGAAAAGAGGATTCTTCCTATGTCCCTTCCTTAATTTCTAGTGACTAGTGACCAATCACATTACTCTAATTGCTACTAATGTGGTCCTTTTGTCTATTCTTTACTGTCTATTGTAAGTACAATTGTGATTGGATTTGTAACAGCAACCTAAGATGATTTAAAGCCAATGCAAATAATCCACGATAACTTAACCTCAAGGTCCTGAATTTAATTAGAACTGAAAAGTTTTTTGTTTTGTTTTTCAAAAGAGTTACAGTGAAAGTAGATAAGTAGATATATTAGCAGACTAGACAAAAAAAAGCTGAGCAACCCTCTTCTGCTAAAACACGGAAAAACTGATGATACCAATTTAGAGGGCAGTTCCAGAACTCTGAACTTCAGATAAAGGGGTCAATAAGTGGATCAAATGCTTACCAAGTGAAAGATTTGCAATAGAAGCAAGAAAAAAGATGTCTTCCAATTTGAGGCAGCCACCATGTCCCACCATGATCATAGTGAATGGGAGTTAGCAGAGTGGGATGAGTGATTACTCCCATTAGATAAACCTGCAAGCTATTTGTAGAGACATAGGTGCAAGTATTATTTTCTATCTTTATATTTTTATTTTCCTCCCCTTCTTTTCTTCTTTCTACTCATTTCATCTCTGGTGACCAGAAGTGAGACCAGTACAAGTAGATACTCCCAGGGAAGGTTCTGTGGACTGTGGTGGGTTCTGTGGTGTATTGTCACTGGGCACAGAATCAAAGGAGGAGGAGACAACAGTAAAAGCCTGTGACTGGAGTCTCTTCCAAACCAGGTCTGGGCAACACTGGGCTATTTCTTACTAGAATAAACAACTGAATGGACTTGAGGGAGAAAAATAAACAAAAACTGGTGTTAGATTAGAGAAGCACAGTGGAAACATCATGAAATTTCATAGGCAGCTCTGAAAGTAAGAGTCCATTAGGTGGCATTAGAGAATTACTCCAGTTTCATTGTCTTTTTTTTTTTCACTTTCTGGGTTTATGACTTTCATTTTTCGTCTTGTACTTTGGTCCTCCTTCTAACTCGTGGGAGTTCTTTCTCTCCTTGCCTCACCCAAATGAAGATAGCAATGCAGCCATACAATTGTGTCCTCTAAAATATCCTACCAATTGGGCAAGAACCAATACTAGCTTCCATGTACCAGAGCAGCGTCTAAAATCAACACTTATGAGAAAAAAATCTGAAGTGAACTGTACAAGTAGTGAACAGAGAAGCCCATCTCCTGATCATACCTACCAGGAGGCAACTAGAGAATGCTGAAGAATACACCAACACACATGCACCTAATTAAGACAAATACTACAACACCACAATGCCTAAAAAGCAGCAGAAAATGTATGCTCACATGCAGAAACATGACAGAGTAGCTCAAACAAATGACCAAGAGAAAGAGCTAGAGGTTGCTTTGGAGCGAGAAAAGGAATTACTTGAAAAAGGACTCAGGAAAATGATATTGAAGTGCATCTAAATGTTCCATAGAAAGTTTGAGGAAAATAAGGAAGAAATCAAGAAAGTGCTATAGAAACAACCAAACAAAATAGATATGGCATTGGAAACAATCAAAATAAATTGCAAAAATAAGTATAGATGGTCAATTCTAAAGTATAATAAATGGAAAATACACTGGAATGACAAAGGAGTAGAACTGAAGGGATGGAAGCCATAATTAGTGAGCTTGAAGATAATTATCTCAATAGTGATAAGATAGATGAATAAGCAGAAAAAGGAATGAAAAATCTGAAGAAATTCTATGACTCATGTGGGACAACATGAAGATGAATAGCCTATGGATGACTGGAATTCCAGAACAGGAAGAAACAAAGAATACCACAGAGAAGATAGTCAGAGAGCTGCTGGAAGAACAACTTCCTAACACCATGAAAGATGAGAAGAAATGCATTCAAGAATGTAAATGAACCCCAGGAAAGATAGACTTCAAAAGAAAATCACCAAGACATATCATAATCAAACTCTCCAAATTCAAAGAATCCTGAAAGCAGCTAGGGACAAAAGAAAGTTTAGAAATAAAGGAAAATCAGTAATGGTAAACTCTGATTTCTCAGAAGAAACAATGCAGACAAGGGAATGAGGAAATATACACAAAACTCTGAAACAAAACAAAACTGCCAACCAAAAATCATACCAGCAAAGCTGTTAATCAAATATGATGGTGAAATCAGAACTTTCAGGATAAAAGGAATTAAGGGACTTTGTAAAAGCCAAGCTAGTGATTCAAAAGATACTTAAAGGAGTATTTTCACTGAGAACCCACAAGAGCAGTAAACAACCAGAGAATGACATACTTGGCAACACCACCCTGAATGCTGTCAATACATGAAAGAAACCAGAGCAGAACAACACTACAAGAAGAAAGAAATGAGGAGACCTGGGATGTCAGTCTATAATCAGGACAACTACAAAACAAAATAAGGGAAAAGTATAGTAACAGAAATCCAGGTAGTAAGGAAGTCAGGTAGATTTTAGGATAAAAAAGACTTTTTAAAATTAGGAAGAAGTTAATAAGTACAGGGTAACCCCAAAGCAATTTAACAAATCTCCACAGCAAAGCATAAAAAAAAAAGGAAAATCCAAGAAGATTTTGGAAACATTAAAATTAGGAAAAACATCCATTGACAAAAAGACAAGAAAAAGCACCAAAAAAAAAAAAAAGAACTCAACACAGGATGCATGTGAACAAAGATACCAGCAACACCAAAAATCACAAATAATGACATAATGACAGCAATTATTCCATACATATCCATAATTATACTGCATATCAATGGATTGAATGCGCCAGTCAAGAGACAGACAGAAGCAGAGTCATTAGGAAAACAGGATCCTGCAATATACTGTCTATAAGCCACACACCTAACACACATACAAAGACAAAAATAGACTAAAATTAAAGGATGGAAAAAATAAAACAAATTAATTGCAATAAAAATGAGCGGGAGTGGCAATATTAATTGCCAATAAAGTAATCTTTAAAACAAAAGCCAAAGTAAGAGACAAAGAAGGATCTTATCTCATGATTAAAGGGACACTTGAAAAAGAGAACACAACCATAATAAGTATTTATGCTTCCAACAAAAGAACCCCAAAATGAATAAATCAAACCTCAATAGAATGGAAGACAGATAGACAAACCTACACCCAATCATGATAAAACACTCAACAAAGTAGGAATTGAAAGGGAATTCCTCAACATAATTAACAGCATATATACAAAAATAATAGCCAACATCACTCTTAATGGAGAGAAACTTAAAGCATTCCCTTTGCAAACAGGAACTAGACAAAGATGTCTTTTATCACCAATCCTATTCGATATTGTGTTGCAAGTCTTAGCCAGAACTGTAAGGCAAGAAAGGAAATTAAA
>NW_006408771.1:1217698-1226867 GCF_000296735.1 Chrysochloris asiatica | reverse complement strand
ATATAATGCAATCCCGATCCAGATTTCAACAACATTTCTTAAGAGATGGAAAAACAATCACAAATTTTATATGGAAGGGAAACAAACCTCAGATAAGCAAAGCACTGCTTAGGAAGAAGAAAAAAGTTGGAGGTCTCTCACTTTCAAAATGTGCTATATGACCACAGTGGTCAAAACAACCTGGCATTGGTACAATGAAAATACATAGATCAGTGGAACAGAATTGAAAACCCAGAAGTAAATCCATCCACATACAATCTTTGACAAAGGGCAGAAAGAAATACATTAAATGAGGAAGAGATTGTTTCTTCAAGAAATTATGCTGGCAAAAATGGAAAGTGATATGTCGAAGAATGAAACAACATTCATATATCTCACCATATACAAAACAAACTCAACATGGATTAAAAACCTAAATGTAAATCCAAGAACTATAAAGATCATCTATGAAAAATTAGGAACGGCTCTAACACATGACATACAAAGACAACCAAACGTTTCAAAAAATAGAAATAATGACAAAATAGATGACTGGGGCATACTAAGAATTAGAAACTTATGTGCATAAAAAGATTTCACCAAAAAAATAATAAGGGAGCCCACAGCCTGTGAAAAACTTATTTGCCAATGACATGGGATTAATATCTGGCACTGTGGGTTATTAATGCACTGGACTGCATTAATAACAAAAGTTCATTTGAACCACAGGGTCAGTGGTTCTAAGTCATCAGTCACTCCTTGGAAACTGTATACAGGGTCACTATGAGACAGAACTTACTCAGTAGCACTTAACAACAATAACTCTAAAAGAAAAAGACAAATAACCCAATTAAAAGTGGACATAGGACATAAACTTCACAAAGGAAGACATTCAGGTAGTCAACAAACATACGAAAAAAATGCTGAAGATAATTAGCCATTAGACAGATGCAGATCAAAACAATGAGAAACACTCTCACACCAATAATAATATCAAAGTTAAAAAAAAGAGTATATCAAATGTTGGAAAGGGTGTGAAGAGACTGGGACCCTCCTACATTGCTGGTGGGACTGTAAAATAGTTCAACAACTCTAGAAAATGATTTGGCACTTCCTCAGAAAGTTCGAAATAGAAATACCTTGTTGTTGTTGTTGTTGTTGTTAGGTGCCATTGAGTCAGTACCGACCCATAGTGACCTTATGCACAGTAGAATGAAACACTGCCCGATCCTGGGCCAACCTCACTACTGTTGCCATGCTTGAGTCCATCAATGCTGTAACTTGACCAATCCATCTCGTTGGGGGTCTTCCTCTTTTTCTCTGACCTTCCACCTTACCAAACATGATGTCCTTCTCCAGCAACTGGTCCCTCCTGACAATATGTCTGAAGTATGAGAGTCAAAGTTTGACCATCCTAGCCTCCAAGGAGAATTCTGGCTGAACTTCTTCCAAAACGTATCTATTGGTTCTTTTGGCAGCCCATGGCACTTTCAATATTCTTCTTCAACACCATAACTCAAAAGCATCATTTCTTCTATGGTCTTCCTTATTCACTGTCCAGCTTTCGCATGCAAATGAGGTTATTGAAAATACCATGGCTTGAGTCAGGTGCACCTTAGTCCACAAGCTGACATCTTTGCACTTCAGAAATACCTCATAATCCAGAAATTCCTCTACTTAGTATATATCTACAAAAATACGAATCAAAACACAAATAGATATATGCACACCAATGTTCATCACTGCTGTATTCACAATAGTAAAAATATGGAGACAGCCTAAGTGCCCATCAGTGGAAGAATGTATAATCAAACTTTGGTACATGCACACAATGGAATACTATGCTGCCTTGAAGAATGCTGAAGCTGAAAACACCTCATAACATGGATGAACCTCGAGGTTCATAACGCTGAGTGAAATTAGTCACAAAGGACAAATATCACATAAGACCATTATTTTAAAGGCTTAAGAAAATATTTTCAATCTAAAAGAAAAAGTATTTAATGGTTACCAGGAGTGTGAGATAGGGGTTAGTAAATCATGGGTTAGGTAGTAGATACATGATAGCTTGAGTGATGGGGAGGGTAATACACAAGAAGGGGAAGAGCAGTACACAAAAAGGGGGAGGTAGGTAGATGAACAAGAAAGATAGGGGTAGACTTAGGGAGGTTTACATAGGCTAAATGGGATACAGGTAAGTAGTAATGTATACACAACTTTTGAACAACAGGGTAGTGTGAAACAGGAATCCAGATCCAGTCAGAATAGATAAAGGAGGGGAAGTAATATTAAGGTGCTTAACTGTTTTGTGGCTATTGGTTTCCCTTGCTTTCTATTGTAAAAATAGACATGCAAATGTGACAGAAAGAAATGTTGGGAAATATGATTAAAGAAAGCTTGTAAGCCTGTCTTTAGCCTATAATGGATTGAATTAGCTAAAAGGGGAATTAGAATTTGCGCAGGGAAATAGACACTTGAGGGGAGGGAAAGGAATAGCCGGAAATATGATTAAAGAAAGCTTGTAAGCCTGTCTTTAGCCTATAATGGATTGAATTAGCTAAAAGGGGAATTAGAATTTTCCCAGGCAAGTAAGTTTCTAGCTAATCTATTGTGGAGTACGGTGCCTTAGGTGGAATCCTGAGCCCCACTCAAAGCCTTCTGAGGTGGGACATGCCCACTTGAAAAGACACGCAGACCATCTTGGGATGGCTAAAGAAATAGAAGATATTTCTTGAATGAAAGACCAGCCAAAAAAATGCAGACAGTATGGTGTTAGGACATCAAACAAGCTGTTTGCCTTAGAATCATCAAGGCAAGAAAAGTCAGCCCATTAGTGTAAGACTGAAATTCAAAGGCAACACATGAGTAGTCTTGTATGCTTGCTGTTGACTGCCCTGGTCCACTTGTGAGTGGAAGTGGGAAAAAACCAGCAATGAAAATATGTGCTGAGTTTGGTCATGTTCAACAGACACTGGTTGACCTTGAGATGAGAGAAAGAAGAGGCAGGGCTGGTGGTCTAAAGTTTAGGGTGCCTTGGAAACTCCCAAGGCCAGGGACACTGACCTCGCCACTGGAGTCTAGAGCTGAGAGTGAAGAGGCCAGCGGGTATGAAGTGGGTGGGAGGCATGCAAGAACTCCTAAAATTGCAGATACCACCCATTAGACTTTAATACTGTGAGCAAATGTAAATTGCTACAATGTGATGAACTGGACCTTTACTTATGGATGTAGTTGCTCAAAATTTCAACTGAAAAAAGGACTTTTCATATAAAGGATCAAGCTTGCCTCCTCAGTACATTGGGTTGCTAGTGATGGGCAACTTAGACATTGGCTATCAAAAATGGGGCTATAAAGGCACTAAGTGGTTGGTTTACAAGCTTTCATGAGTGTGCTTAGTTTTAGAATGAAGAGGGTGAAGTAGAATCCCCACTGAAAAATGTTCTTATTTCCACATGGATGTAGTGAAAGAGGATAGGGGAAGATATGGATAGGATTTTATGATTCAATTGTGTAACAGTTATCAGGGCTAATTGTGATCATCACAACTGTAAATGTAGAAGATGTGTAACTTAAAGGTGTGGGGAGTAGTTTATCTTTCTTTTCAGGAACAGAGGACCCTAGGACCAGCAAGAGGGATGAGCATGAGTGGAGTATGGGATCCTACCAGATAAACTGTGACAGCAGAGACCGTGGCAGAAGCAATAGCATAGTAGAACAGCTTTAGACTCTAGGCAAATGCACTGAGAAAGGCTGTGTACCTGCAGGAAGGAGGCTGGTTTGCAAAGTGTGCCCTGTGGACATTTGAATGAATATATATTTTCTATTTTGTATGTGTACACAAAAAAAAAAAAAAAAAATGGTGTGGGGGGCGGGGGAGCCAATACTGTTGATTGATGGTACATGAAGGGGTTTGTAATTACAATGAAACAAAATATTATTTATTGAATGTAAACTGATGATCTTCCCTCTCAACTTTCACTCAATTAATAATAAAAACTAAAAAAAAGGAAAATGGATATATCATTTTTGTTGTAATTGTTGATAATTGCTGTTGCATTGATTCTGATACACATTAATCCTGTATAGGGTTTCTGAGGCAGAACTGGTGGCTCTGAATTGCCAAACATGCAGCTCGTATTCCAGAGCTTATACTACAGTGCCACACCAGGACTCCATTTTTGGAGGATTATTATTCAACACAATGTAGTACATGAATGATATTAGACAACTCCTACCAAAAGTATGCACTTCTACAAAATATGTTGCTTTTGTTGTTGTTACTATGTGTCTTTGAGTTGGTTCCAACTCATAGTAATCCTGTACAGGGTTTCTGAGGTGCAGCTGGTGAGTTTGAACTGCCAAAATTATAGCTAGCTGTTCAGTGCTTATTCTATGGTACCATACCAGGACTCCAAAATATAGTATAGAAGAAAACATGTGGAGAAAGCACCAAAGTCTTTTCCAAACCAAAGCCTAGTTTAGAACATTTTACTCCAAGAAAAGCAATAGTATTAAGAATGATGATAAGTACATTTATTGGCTGATTAATTTGTATTAAGTGCTAGTACATGCATACATTCACTTAATACTTTCAATAATTCTAAGGGGACAGGTGACCCACTTTAAAAGCAGGTGAGATAATTTGACCAAGGTCATAGCAGCTGGCAAATGGAAGAGTTAGAATTTGAAACCTGGTCTGCTGGACCAAAAGTTCTTGGTTACTTGTTTACCTTTCCTTCTCAAAGTCATGGTATATTGTCACTGAAAGTAATAGTATTATGGTGGTAAGAATACAAAGGCAAGCCCAAAGCATTATTTTTTACTTGGCTGGGAAAGTAATCAGCATTTGAAAGGCATGTTTTGGCCTTGATTCACCTGACAATGGTATCAGGCAGAAAGCCAGCAGGAGGTGGGATTTTGTAATTCACCCACAAAGTCCACAGCACAAAATGGGAGCTTTCACAAAGTCTGTGGCAGCCATAGAAATGTGTCACTCATATCTTCTGCATGAAGTGTGAGTCACTGAGGCCTTTAGCAGCTGCCTTTCTGAATTTACTACTGAATTCACCCAAGGTACACACTTCCTTAGGCTAGGCTACTCCTAGCCTAAGAGCTGCAAGGATATGAAGATGGGTCTAGTTCTATAGGATGCAAGGCTCCTCTGATTGTTGATTTTGTCTGTAGGACTCCTGATCACCTGACCACACTTGTTTGGAACTGTGTCAAATCCGAGAATCTTCCTAGCCAAGCCTCCTTTTTTCCCTTTCTGCTTCCCTGAGTGGTCTTGCCATTTGGTCTCAAGCAAGATGTCAGCTCAGGGCCTCCGAGCCCAGCAGATTCAAAAGTATGCACTTTCTTACTTCAGCTTAAAATTCCACTAACTATAAGCCTTCCGATTTAAAAAATATTCTTAACTATGTGGTTCCAAGTTTTGGAGCTCTGCCCTGGTTCTGCTTTGCCTGGTATTCTGTGGTATGGCTGATGGCGAACTTCATTGCACCTCCACCCTAGCCACCATCTAGCCCCACCTCAGTAAATACTTTTTGAATGATGAAAAAAAATCTGTATCAGATTGGAAATATAAGAAGGTGACCAGGAAAGCTGAATAATGTCATGTGACAAGAGAAAGAGAAGAGTCTTGAAGATCACATGTCATTGCAAACAAAGGAAAATTCTGGTTCTATAGGAAAATCACTCTGAATAACTCACTTAAGAATGAGCTATTGTGCTTAGATTTTACTTGTTTCATGATAAACAAAGTACTTGTCACATTTTGTAACACATTTCCTCTCAATTGGTTCAGGATTTGGAAAAGACTAAAGTAGCTATTTATTGGTTTCTTTAAATCTCAACAGAATTGCCACCTCAGAAAAGCTTACTGAAAACTCAGTAATTCTTTCAACTTAGGTACAAGGGGATTTTGCATATGAGTGATAGGATGAAGTTAGTAATGTGATATAGATAATCTATTACCAGTGAATTTTATAAACAACAATTCCTTCACTGCATGCACTTTATGAAGAAAAATGATGTCATGAGAGTAAGGAAGGCATGCAATAGACCTCACTTAGTGGTGTGAGTATCTATTTTTTCAGTTAGAACCAATGGCTACCTGTCCATAGTTATAACATCTTGGGGTATATACCAAAAGATTTCAGAAAACACACAGAAAAAAATCTCATTATTTTTAATTCTCTTTCTGAAGCCCCCTGGCATAATGCTGAAGCTTTGACTAAGCACTAATTTCTGCAACTTGCAATGTCAACCATTATCAATATTGCTGGGCTCGTTGATAAGTCCCTTGGTTACTTTGATTTTAAACCCATTAAGCAAGTGTGAGAGAACTGGGAAAATTGGTTAAGTGATATTTACACATCAAATAATCTTGTCTGTATAAAATTGAACTGTCTTCTATAGTGGGAATATTACCATGCTGTGCACATATTCACATACATCCTTAGACTGAGCCCATTCTGAGACATTGTTCTACACAATTCTATTCTAAAGTTTTTGTCAATGATTCTCTCATCCCTTTTTCCCTCAAGTCCTGGACCATTTAAGCAAATCCTTAACTGCTGCTCATTAATCATTATGCATCTGTATTTAAAACCACTTCCCCTTTTAGGCACAATGGAAAACTCAGTGCTCCTTTTTCAGTTTTATTCTCTAGAACGACATCTGTTTATAGAAAAAAAAAGACAATAAATGTCTTCCTGCTACTAATCTACTCACTCTCATTGCTGTCTGAGACTATACCATTGCAGCTTTCCATTTCCTCTAAGACTACAATATCAGGATATTCTTTATAAATCATGTTAACATTTCCATCACTGATGCCTGATTATGAGTGACATGAAAAGGTGAAACAGAATGAGATTCATGTAATCTCAGTATAATCCTTTGTGTATCAGATTTTACCAAACAAATCCCTACCTTTCATCTTGTTGTTATTGCTAAGTGCCATCTAGTCAGTTCTGAAACTCGTAGCAACCATATATAGGATTTCTGAGGAGTGACTGATTGATGAGTTCTGACTACTGACCTTGTGATTAAAACCACCTTGCAATCTACTGTTTATTCTACAGCACCACCTTTCACCTTAGAGACATGGAAATTCTTGAAATTCAACACTCAGAGCAACATGTGGATTTGAATTTTGAGTTTCTGTTTCAGCAATATCAACCAAGTGAATATAATTGATAAGAAATTCTTGTAATTTTATTACAAAATTCCATTTTTATCTTTGCCTAAAATTTACATCTTTCTGTTTTTTCTTTCTTTCTTTAAGTCATACTGTATAAGCAGTAAGATAATGTAGTGGCCCTGTTTAATAAACGCCTGACTTTGAACCACCAGGCTGTTGATTAAAGCTCACCTGTTGCTCTGCAGGATAAAGGAGAGACTATCTGGTTCTACAAAGATTTACAGTCTCAGAAATCCTATAAAAAATTGCTATGACTCAGAAGTGTCTCAATAGCACTTAACAAAAACAACATGGAAGAAACAAGCACATCCTACAATCCTTTAAATTTCCTAAACCATTACCCCAAATTATTCAGTACTTTTGACTTATTGGCAGTTCTTTCTCCATGAATTGTTTCATGACAGACCCCTACAAAGCTATTGCTATATTTAGATCCAAACCATAGTAGCCTCTACATCACCCTTCAGTGAAATAAACTTCCTTATGAAGGTTTTTCAAGATGAATACTGAAACATTACAGATAGCAATAGAATATTGTCCTATATGGTGCCGAAAGATGAGTCCCTCAGGTTGGGAGATGCTCTAAATATGACTGGGGAAGAACTGCCTCATTAAAGTAGAGTTGACCTTGATGATGTGAATGGAGTAAAACTTTAAAGACATTCATTTTCTGATGGAACACAACTCAAAATGAGGAGAAACAGCTGCAGACATCCATTAATAATCAGAACGTGGAATGTACAAAGTATAAATCTAGGAAAATCGGAAGCTGTCAAAAATGAAATGGAGGAAAGCAGGACTTGATGGAAGACTAGGCAGAAAGACTGTGCTGTCATCTGCCAGTAAAAACATGGAATACCAGATAAAAAGCGTTAGAGGATGGTCCTGGAACTCTGAATTTCAGATGAAGGGACAAATATGGGGATAGAATGCTTACTGGGAGTAAGATTTGGAGAAGAAGCAAGAAGATGGGTGGCTTCTGATGTGCAGTGGCCAACAAGTCCCAGTGCAACCATTTTGAATAGGAATGATCAAATAGAGGGTAAGAGGGCATTTACATTGCAGAGGTCTGGCAAAATGGCAGAGATAAACATGAATGCATTCCTGTTTCATTCTTTTATTTCCTCTGTCTACCCATCTTCACTGAGGGGATAATAGTATAAGTGGACCAACCAGGGAAGATTCTGCTATGGTCACAGAAGGATCTGTACAACAAGGAACTCAGTCAAGAGATGGAAATGTCCAGAGTAGAACAAAACTACAAGAATGAAATCAGAGGATCTGGAAGGTCAGTCTATGATCAAAAGAACTGCAATGCGAGAGAAGGGAAAAATATAGGAAAAGTGATCCAGGTGATGAGGAGGTCAGTTAGATTTCCAGATAAAACAGACTACTTTAAAAGGAGGAAAAAGGTTAATAGAATATAAGATAACCACAAAGAAAATTAATACTTCACAATATATCAAGAAAAGGAAAATCCAAGAAGAATAGAGAAACATTAATAAAACTATGAAGAAATTGACATGAAAAAGCACAAAAAATGAACACAGCACAGATAGGCATGCAAAACAAAGAAAACAGCACCATTAAAATAAAAAACTAAAAAAATACATAACAACAGCAATTTATTCATACCTATCGATAACTACACTGAATGTCAGGATTAAATGCATAAGTCCAGAGACAAAGAATGGCAGAATGGTTACGAAAACAGGATCCTTCAATATGCTGTCTACAAGATACACAACTTACTCACAAAGATAAAAATAAATTAAGAACTAAGGATGGAAAAAAATACACCAAGCTAACTGCAATAAAAAATGAGCAAGAGTGGAAAAGCTAATCTCTGATCAAAAAAACTTTCTTTAAGGCAAAAACCAGCATAATAGATAAAGAAGGATATTACCTCATGATTAAAGGGTCAATTGAACAAGAGAACATAACTATAATGAATATCTATGCTCCCAACAAGAGAACCCCAAAATA
>NW_006408771.1:1180733-1211244 GCF_000296735.1 Chrysochloris asiatica | reverse complement strand
AGAAATTATGCTGGAGATGACATGATAGAATTTCGCAAGATCAATGATTTCTTCATTGCAAATACCTTTTTTAAAACAACATAAAAGACGAATATACACATGGACTTCCCAGATGGAATACACAGAAATCAAATTAACTACATCTGTTAAAAAAAGATGGTGGAAAAGCTCCATATCATCAGCCAAAACAGGGACAGACTGTATAACAGATCATCAATTGCTCATACGCAAAATTCGTTGAAGATAAGAAAATTAAAACAAGTCCATGAAAGAGAAAATATGACTTTGAATATATTCCACCTGAATTCAGAGATGATCTTAAGAATTGATTTGATGCATTTGGCATTAATGACCAAAGACTAGAAGATTTGTAGGATGACATCAAGCAAATGTCATTAAGAAAATAAGAAAGATGGAAGAGAACCAAATGTATAACAGAAGAGATTAAAACTGACACTTCAGCATACAGATACTAAAACAAATGGGGGGAACATGAGGCAGTAAAAGAGTTAAAGAGAAAATTTCAAATAACAGCTGGAGGAGACAAAGTCAAATATTATAATGGAATGTGCACAGACCTGGAGTTAGAAAACTAAAAGGGAAGAAGACAGTATTTCCCAAGAAGAAAGAATTGAGAAAAAAAAATTGAAGCCTCAACTTGAAATGTTGAAGGATTCTGGTTTGGTACTATAGGATAATTCACTGGACGACAATGTCAGTTTGAATTGCAGGGTTGACAGCTCAAACTCACCAGTCACTCCTTGGAAACCCAATACAGGGTCACTATGACCCAGAACCAACTCGAAAACTCTTAAAAGCAACAAGAGCATAGGCAAAACATTGAATGATGTAGATAGAATCAAAAGAAGTAAAAGGAATCAGAGTTACCATACCAAACCTAAGTGGTCAATGTTCAAATGTTTCAAGACATAGCATAAGATCAAGATCCAATGGTACTGAGGGAAGTGGTCAAAAGTGCATGGAAGGTACTTTGCAAAAAACAAGGCTCTGGGAATTGAACTGAAATAATTCAATACACTAAAGCAACACTAGAGGCACTCATTCACCTATGCAGGAAATTTGAAGTAAGCTACCTGGCCAACGGAAAGGAAGAGATCCGAATTTGTGCCCAGTTCAAAGAGAGGTGATCCAAAGGAATACAGAAATAATCAGACCATATCATTAATATCATATATACATAATAATATATAAAATAAAATAAATGCAAGGAAAATTTTGCTAAAGATAATTCAAACACAATGGCAACAATACATTGGCAGTAAACTGCCAGAGGTTCAAGCCAGATTAAGATAAGGATGTGGAATGAGGGATATCATTGTTGATATAGATGGATCTTGGCTGAAAGAAGAGAATACTAGGAAGATGTTTACCTATGCTTTATTGACTACCCAAAGACTTTTAAATGTATGGACAACGTTACAGAGAAAGAGTATTCCAGAACATTGAATTATGCTCATGAGGAACCTGTACATAGAGTCAGTAATTCAAACAGAGCAAGGGGACACTGAAACATTTAAAATCAGGAAAGGTGTGAGCCATGATTGTATTCTTTGACCATACTTATTCAATCTTTAAACTGACCAAATAATCTGAGAAGCTAGAGTGTTTGGCTACATGGCATCAGGATTAGAGGAGGACTCATTAACAACCTGAAATATGCAGCTGATACCATTTGCTTGCTGAATTAATGAGGACTTAAAATACTGGTGGAGATCAAAGACTGCAGACTTCTATATGGGTGGCACCTTAATATAAAGACAATAATTCTCACCACTGGACCAATAAATAACACCATGACCAATGGAGAATTGGATTCACTATCAACATTAATGAAAGTAATGGCGGTGGTGGTGTCCTGTGGAATCAGTTCCAACTCACAGAGACCCTGTATACAGTTCTGAGGCTGTAAATCTTTATGGGAGCAAAAAGCCTCATCTTTCTCCCATGGAACAGCTGGTAGTTTTGAACTGCTGACCTTGAGATTAGCAGCCAGACTTGTGACTACTATGCTACCAGAGCTCCTAATTCATAAAATCCACAGTCAAGAAATCAAGTCATGTATGGCACTAGACAAATCTTCTGCACAAGACCTCTTTACAGTGTTCAAGAGTAAATATTTCAGTTTGAGGACTAATGTGTATCTGACCCAATCAATCATATTTTCAGTGGCCTTATATTCATGTTGGACAAGGGATAGGAAGACCAAAAAAGAACTGATGCATTTGAGTTTTGGATTTGGAGAAGAATATCAGAAATACCATGAAATTCTGAAGAACAAACAATTTTATGTTTGAAGAAGTACAGCCAGAATGTGCCTTAGAAGCCAAGATAATGAGATATTTGTCTCTCATATTTCAATCAGATTATCAGGAGGTATGAGGCCCTGGAGAAGAGCATCATGCTTGGTAAAGTGGTGGGTAAGTGAAAAAGAGGACTATCCCCAACATGATGGATTAGCACAATGCACTCCATCATAGTAACAAATGTGAAGATTGCTCTTGACCAGGTAGTGTTTCATTCTGTTGTTAGTCTCTATAAGTTAGAAATGATTTGACGGCACCTAACAACAATAACAAAAGCATCTAACAACAATAACAACTTAAACTCATTGTCTCCATGTCTTCATCATACCTTTTTAGTTATCATTGTCAATTTTGTCTAGCACAAACTATTCTTTAAAAGAGCACAATTCTCAAAGCAGATGCGCTTTACTAATTAAGCTTATTTTAGTTGTTGTTTTAAAGAAGACTTTAGGGGATATTTTTGGTTTAAGTTTTAAAGTTTAAGGATAATCACAGTACAACACTTTGAGGGGTTTATCCAGTCTCATTGGTACCAGAAAGTCTGGATTTCAATGAACATTTCAATTTATGCTCTTTATCCCCCTCTCTTTAATCAGCATCTTTATACAGAATCTTTGGTGAAAATGTTCAGTAATGGTACCTGAACCCCATTTTGTTCTTCTGGTCTCATGGCAAAGGAGGCAGCTATTCATACAGTGAGGTAGACAATCATTTCATTTCCCCTTCTGGTTCCAGACACTCCTTCTTCCTCTGTTACATCAGCTGAATGGAGACCTTGGATAGTCATTTGTAATCTGTATTTTAAAAGAATCACTCTGCCTGTGTGAAGAATTGATTCAAAGAGGCAAGAAGTGGAAGAATAGAGTGATGAGAGGTTATAATGATAGTCCAACAAGCGATATTGATGCCTTAGACTGGAATGGTACACTCTAAGGTAGAACTCACTGAGTGAGGGACTGGGAGAATGCAGATGGTATTTACTTAGATGTAAATGGATAGCAGAAGAGAACTTTAGTGAAGGGGAAAACTTTCAAAACTCAATAGTTTTGGGGTGGTGTCTGTTGGTGGTTGTGTGCTATAGAGTCAGTTCCGATTCATAGCAACCCTGCATCATTTTCCAAGACTATAAATCTTTACAGGAGCAGAACATGCTTTATTGAATATGCTCTTTATACAAGTGAACATATCAAGTAGCCAGAAATTAAGACCTTGAAATTCAAGGATAAATGTTCCTAATTATTTATTTACACACACACACATGTATAAATATATATAGTCGTTGTTAAGTGCTGTTGAGTAGGATCCAACCCATAGCAACCCTATATATGGTTTCCAAGGAGCAGCTGGTGAAGTTGAACCACTGACCTGTGGTTTAAACCAACTTTGCAGTCCATTGCATTAGCCCACAGCACCACATACAGGACAACATATATACATATATTGTTGTTGTTAAGTACCAGGGACCCTGCACAGGGTTTCCGAGTCTGTAAATCTTTATGGGAGCAGAATGCCTCATCTTTCTCCCGTGGAACTGCTGGTAGTTTTGAACTGCTGACCTTGAGGTTGGCAGCCCAACTCATAACAACTGCTTGTAACCACTATACATACAGTCAAATAGAGGATATATGTATATATCCTCTATTTGACTGTATGACTCATCTTATTTCAGTTGTTACTTCCAAATAAATACAACTTAATTTGTCTCTCACTATGCACATACCTAAGGTAACAATTTAAATTTTATAAAGAATGTATCTTAGCAGAGAGTTAGATTACATCTGCCTGTTGTTATTAAGCGCTGAAACATTGGTTCAGATTCATAAAAAAACCCTATAAAGGGTTTCTGAGGAGCAGCTGTTGGGTTTGAACCACCAATCATGGTTCACAGTCCAGTGCTTGTCCTACAGCACCACACCAGAAATCCATTAAATCTATTTGTATAATTAAAATGTGTATGAGGCAGCTAGATGACAATTCACTCCCTGTGATTCTCTCTAATATAGATACCCTCAGTCACAGGCCTTGAATATGACAAGCATAGTATGTTGCCTTCTCACTAACTACCTTTCTTACAATCACAGACATTATGCCAGTGATGGAGTTTGTCTCACCAGCTGCAGAGATGTCAGATGCAGTACAATGCCTGTGTGTCATTTTGCACAGTTTCTTTAATTGAGTATACACAATCACAGGGAAGCTTCTAATTTATAAAATTCTCTGAAGTAAACTTGAGAATGTAAAACGATAGTGTCTTTCAAGCAAACTAAATGTATTCACTTAGCAAAAGCAACTTGCTTTGGATACCACAGTTTAATGGAATGTCATCCCAACTGAACTATGCCAGTGAGAGCTGTCAATTCTTATCAAGGGAAGACAGACTGCATGTCAATAGTGAACCAGGAGGATTGCAAAGCTAGACTCACAATTGCAGAGCATGAAACTTTAGAAAGGAGAAAACTTTGAGTAAATCACCAGGAAAATAATGTGTCATTATTTCCTATAATTGTACAAATGCAAGACTCAGTATATCTACTTCCAAATATATATAAGCAATAGATGTGCTGTTCCATCAGCAATATTATTAATAGCTGAAATACTGAAAATGCCTTAATCAGATATATAATAGCATACCCATGCAACTGAATCATATACAGCAATTAAAATTCATGAATTAGAGCTATATACAACAATATGAATGAATCTCACAAATTCAAGTATGAGAAAGAAATCAGATATAAAATCATTTTTACTGTATGGTGAATTTGTAGAAAGAAAATTAAAAAACAGACAACTGTCAGTGTTGGAAATTTGGAAACCAGTAGCCTTTAGGGTGGATGGAGTGGAGGGTGATTGAGAGAGGTCACAGGTACAGGTTTGACTTTGATGCCTGTGTTTATTCATTGTCCTACTCAGAAGTTACAAAGATATTACTTGAGTATAAGTAAATTAATTACATCTTTTTCTTGCTTGTTTACTATATGTGAAGTATACTTCAATAATAAGATATATTTAAAATCCAATGGTGAAATCTATTAGAAAAAAACCGAGTTAGTTAAATTCTAGTGTAAAGAATGTCTATCACAGTCCTTTTTATCCTCATTTGCTGCTAATCTCAAGTTAGAGTGAAAAAAATCTACTTAAACTTAATTAATGTAAAATTACAGAACAGAAAATTCATTTGTAACAGCAAACTTTTTTGCTTGCTAAGGGAATGGACATTATTATCCAGGAAAAAATGACTTGGTTTTGAGGTGATAAAATTTAAATGAGCTATTTTTAATATACAAAGTGAGAGCAGCACTGGGCACAATGTGGAGAAAGACAGAAAGAGTGAAATGTATTGTTCTTCCTTGAAAAAATATCAGGAGTGAAATAGGAGGAGCTTAGAAGTCAACAGGTAAAAGAGGAAGGTGGACTGAGACACCTACATGGCATCACTGTCTCTTTAGCCGGAGCTGTATTGACAATTAGGATGACAAAGAAAAGGACGCAATAAGAAGGATGATCTGTACTAAAAACAATTAAAAAATAAATAAAGAAATAATAACTATATATAATAAAGGTCAAGAAGTAAATAAGAGCATTGTAAATCTTTGAAAAACAAAACAACAATGAACAAAAACAAACCCTAGCAACCCCAGGACAGAAGGGAGCAGCCCTTCACATATGAGACAGGGTTTGAGAAATTTTATTTAAACTTTACAATGCAAGGTGACCTAAGCAAATTAGAAATTTTATAGACAGCTGGGTCACATAAGCATTGCATAATACTTTTCACATTTCATTCACATCAAATCCTGTAAAACTGTTCTTATTAATTCTATGATGGAACTTCAGAAAATTCTTAGGAAAAAACCCCATTATCTTTTAATCCCATATGACCACAAACTTTTTGAAGCCCCTCATATTTTACAGATTAGGATGCTGAGAGTAAGATCAGCTAAGAAAGTCCATGCATTCAAAGAGTTGCACCTGTATTTAGTATGTGATAGATTCTGAGTTCAAAATAATTCTACGCGCATCTCATGGTATTCCATTGTCTGAAGAAGGTAAATGGTTCCCTGAGACTAATTTCATGTGAATTGAATTTACTTATCTTTATCTGTGAATATTCACACTGTCCTTTAACTGGATCCAAGAGTAGTACAAATATTAATTCTGGCTTTTTTGAGAACTTAGTGTGATGTTTAGTAAATTCAGAAAATAATGAAAATAGAAGAGAAAATCCATTCACATTCATAAGATTCAGAGACATTCTATAAAACTAGAGAAAGATAGATTAAATTATTCAGCCATCTAAGTGCCACCCTTCATTGCACAGTGTTAAAAGAAGATACAGACACCATTCTTTCTCACAAGATTTTATTCTCTGAATTACATTTGTAAGAATAGCATTTCTTCTTTTAAATGTAAAGTTGTTTAAGCATTCAAATACCCTGGGAATTGGTAACACTTACATTGGTAAGTCACTTTAATAGCAAGAAACTCAAGCTTTTCATAGGACCAAACCCCAGGCTTTGGAGTCTGCCTTGAGTTAGCAGGCCAGTTCTATCTCTTACCATTTAACTTTCAGCTAATCAATTCTTCAGACTTCAGTGCTTTAGAGTCCTTAATTATTAGAAAAGAATATCTACTTAAGAGAGTTATCAAAGAGAATTAAAACGTATAATGTAATAAAGCACTCTAACATTAATACGTTGGCATATGAATGTAGTCAACAAACAGTGCCTATAATTGCAAAAACTCATGGTAATATTACTCAGAAGGCAAACTTCAGCTCATGAGACAAAATCTGGGCCACTTCATGTTTTTTAAAATAAAGTTTTATTGGAACACAATTATAACCGTTCACCTGTGTGCTTTCTGTGATTGCTTCCATGCTTTAATGGAGTGGAGTAATTGTAATAGAGAACAGATGGCCCACAAAGCTGAATATAATTACTACTTTCTGTAAACACCCTTTACAGAAACAATTTGCTGAACCCTGTTTTAGTGCATAAAGGGAGAATCACGAATGTTGAGACCTAAAAATATGAGTCATTAAAATTTGAATTATCCTGATAGAAGGGTCATTGACACTTAAAGGATCAATTGGTATTGGATTGATTTTTTTTGAAGACTATTAAAATTAGAAATCATTACAATTACTCCATCTAGCCAAAGTTCTTGCAAATCTTAGGCACTAATATCATAGGAGTCAGACACTAGCTTGAACAATCAAGCTAAGCCATTACTAATACTGAGAAAAACTCAAATATATTGAACATGCAAAATAACTAGTAACATAAGACTTTCAATTAAAACCATGAACTTTGTACTTAGACTATTTGATCATTACTAGAAAAACACACATCATGAAAGTCAAGAGTATTTATCATTTTTTTTGTTTGCATACAAGCGTAGAGGTTTACAGAGCTCTATCAATTTTTATCATTATTGTTTCATAGTAACAATAATATGAGCAGCTAAAATGTTTTATGTGCTGATTATTTGTCAACCTTGGAGTTATATAGCCATTTTGTAACTTTATACAATACACAATATATTCTATCTGAGAGATGGCATGTCTGACATTTATTTCCTTTGTGTATTTCTATATTTTCTGATATTTTCACAATAATCATCTGAGTTTTATAATTAAAAGCAAACTAAAACAGTTTTTACAAGTGAACAAAGAGGCAAATCTATGTGAACTCTTTTAATTTTTATCCTTTGATTTCATCCTAGAAAAGTATTGGAGAGGATACTCAAAACTGTCAAAGACAGAAAAATAAACATGAATGAGAGCCAACTGTAACACTGCCTTAGACAAAGAGAAAGAGATGAAAATAAGAATCAGCAGCTTAAATAAACCAAAAGTAATAATGAGTCCTGGTGGTACTGAGCGCTAAGCATTGGGTTGGTAATTGCAAGGTCAGTGGTTCAAATCCATCAGCCACTCAGTGGGAAAAAGATCAGGCCGTCTGCTCCTATACAGATTCACAATGTTAAAACCATAAGGACAGTTCTACTCTGGTCTGTATAGGGTTGTTTTGAGTTGAAATGACTTTGATAGCAGTTAATAAGCCAAATAATAATAGTAAAACAAGCTAAGCAGACCCCAGTGAGCAGAAACATAAGGGATTAGAAGAACAATAGACAAGCAAGAAAGAAAATAACTGGAAACAGATGCATACAAGTCACAAGGAGTTTGTAAAAAAGCCATGGAAATATAGTTGACTTCATCAATAAGTACTGCAGGAAGCTAAATGAAGGTAGAACAAAAGGTTGTCAGAAATCATTTTAGTGAGAATATGATTGATACAACCAATTTGAAGTTAGAAGGGAAATGTATTATTTTTCATGTTTGTATTTAAAAGAGATCTGCCATACGGCTAAAAGAATGGAAGAAAAGATGTACAGAATGTAATTGAGAATAACTCATATTTCATACATGTAAGGGAGGAATTGAAGGAAGATAGGCAAATTCCATAAAGGATGATTATCCTAAAAAATCACACACACATTCACACATGCATGTGCACACATGGACACATACATGTTTTGTTTGCTAATTGAAGAAAGATAAAATGGTAACAAGCCTGACCCAGAATCCAAACACACCAAATTTACAGAATCCAAACTTACAGCAGCTCAGATAACAGTGAAATGCTGTTATATTTTTAGGAGACAATATAAGATATTTTCTGTAATTTGCTGCTTGCTTTACTTTTTAACTCTTGCAAATTCAGGAGCTGAAGTTATGTTGTATAGTCATCCATCCATAATCAGAAAGTAAAACACTGTACTCAATCTTCTCGCATCTGTGATCAAATAGGATCAGTATTAATTTCATGAACAATTTATTATTGTATTAGGTCTTTGGTGTATGTATCACTTCAATTATCTCATTAATGCAAACACACAAACACACATGAAAATCAATTCATTATGGATATTTACACTTTACAAGCTAAAGGAGAGAGAGATTAAGTAATTCCCTACTTCTCACATAATATATGGTAGAATCAGAATGTAAGCCAGGTCTGCCTGATTCCAAAAGTATCTAGCCTTAAGTGATATTGCTATACTGCCAAAGAAGTAAAACAACAAAAAAGCTTATGCTTCTAAAACAAGGATGCACCACCATCTGAGTGGGCTTTAAGAAACAAAAGTGAGCAAAGAACTCTCAGAGTAGTTTCAGGCTTCTTTATAAAACTTAGTGTTAATGGTACTTAGTAGTTTATTTCAAAAGAGGAAAATGTAGTCACTTTATCTGATTAGAAATTGGAAAAATTACTTATCAGAGACTATGAAAAGCTATCATTCAAAAATTAAAATGGAAACATTCAGAATATTAATGAACTGAGTTCATAAGGATATGTCAGACATAAAATAGGGTTCATTCTATTTCCTTTACAAGAGAATGACTGAATATCTTGTTGATGCCATATAAAGTTTTGGTTATACTTTCAATGAAGTAGTAGGGAGACAAGGGAAGGACACTCGTTTTAGCATTCCAGGACCATATAACATCCTTGAAGAAAACACTAAGAGTACCTTAAAATTAACAACATAAGCAAAATAAGGCAATAAGAATATAAAAAACAATCAATAAATTAGTTGAAAAACTTTTCCCTTAAAAATAATATAACCTATTTCCAAATCAAAGACCAAAGCCTTCAGTATGGATTGCATCTCAATGTAAAGAAAGCAAAAATCCTCACCACTGGACCAATAGACAACATTCTTATCAATGGAGAAAAGATTGAAGTCATCAAGGACTTCATTCTTCTTGGATCAACTATCAACACTCATGGAAGCAGCAGTCAAGAAATCAAACAATGTATTGTGTTAGGCAAATCTGCTGCACAAGACCTTTTTGAAGTGATGAAGAGCAAAGATGTCAGCTTGAGAACTAAGGTGCAACTGACCCAAGCCATGGTATTTTCAATAACCTCATATGCATGTGAAAACTAGACAGTGAATAAAGAAGACTGTAAAATAATTAATGCTTGTGAGTTTGGTATTGGAGGAGAATATTGAAAGTGCCATGGACTGTCAAAAGAACCAACAGATCTGTGTTAGAAGAAGTGCAGCCAGAGTGCTCCTTGGAGGCCAGGATGGCCAAACTTCATCTCTCATACTTCAGACATATTTTCAGGAGGGACGAGTCACTGGAGAAGGTTATCATGTTTGGTAAGATGGAGGGTCAGAGAAAAAGAGGAAGATCCCCAGGGAGATGGACTGGAAAATTTACAGCATCAATGTGCTCAAGCGTGGCAACAATTGTGAGATTGGCCCAAGACTGGGTAGTGTTTCATTCTGTTGTGCACAGGGTCGCTGTGAGTCAGTACTAACTCAATGGCACCTAACAACAACAACAAAATTTGCCAGTATATTATGAAATATTGCACATCAAATATTCTCAGTCACCTAGTCAATGACTTACACAAATGACAAAGAGAACTAACTAGTTAAAACTTTATTTCAAGCATAACAAATCACAGAACTCAACAGAGATAAGGGAAATTAGTGATTTAAACAAATCTGTTTTCACTGTCTAGCTTGTAGAGCTTAACTTGCTACATTACCGGGTCTATGTGATACATTCACTTCTCTAACACCCAATCCCTTTCATAATGGTACTGCATTTTTTGTGTGCTTTCATAAATGGTTAAATTATTGTTTTGGAAAACTTGACTCCTAAACACTTTCTTAAACTCATTGTAACTTTTTCATTACTAGAAGCTGAAGAAGTGTAATTAGGATTTGGACTAAAATCAATTGTTTGATTGAAGTGCAGTTATTGGAATCTTCCACATATATGTAATAAGTAAATAAGTACTTGAAGATTCTTGCTGTGAAGGGATTAAAAATAAAACAAATGATGGAACTACTACTGAAGTAGCAGATTATTTCTCAGCAGGTGTTTTGGGAATATGGAATCATACCATAGCTTTTTTCAGTGTTTATATCCTGAAACAAATAGGAAATGCTTCAGGAATGACATTAAGACAAATTATTTATGGCACACAAATTATTAAGCCACGAGCAACTTTGCTAAGTAGCTTCCCATTGATAGTCTGAATTAAAACAGCTGGTCTGACTGTTGGATATTAAAAAATAAATTCCTTAGACAACCAGTATTACTTTCTCATATACAAAATGAACCCTCCTATAGAAAGTGACCTGAGAAAGATTCAACGCTAATTAAGATCGGAGCAAATTTCAATCAAGTATATACTTTAAGAAGGCTTGGATATTTTATGGTATAACAATAATAATAATAGTATTTGATGATTGATTATTATATGTCAAACATTATTCTCAATATTTTACTTTTATTGATTTAATTAGTCTTTGCAACTATTCTATAAGTATATAATTTGAGAGCTCAGTGTAAGATAAAAATTAAGAGTTTCTTGTTCAAAATAGAGAAACAAATTTTTCCTTCATAAAGCATTCTTTCTCTGGACATGTCATGGTCTTTTAAATTTGCTATTTAATGTCATGATTTCTTGGACGAAATTGTATCTACTTCAATGAAAATAAAACTGAAGAAACTAACTTTTAACATTTTGTTTTGGATACAATAACATTTAATACTGGTACACATGACTCAATCAGGACCGATGAAACATAATGAGACTTAAGTAGAAGACTTCACTCTTCTCAGTCTACTTGAACTTGGAAGGATATGAGATATGAAGCTGTTGCTACCATCTTACCCATGCTAGAGAAAGCCTAAAAACAGTGAAATAGGAGAGAGAAACAAAAGAAATATCTGTGATAAATTTTTATTCCTTTGGGTTTCTCAGTTACATTCTTCTTATTGTTAAGTGCCATCAAGTTGGTTCTGACACATAGAGAACATATATACGATTTCCAAGGATTGGCTGGTGAATTTGAACCACCGCCCATCTGGTTCAAATCAACCTTGAGGTCCAGTGCATTATTCTGTAGCACCACACATTAGCCTACAAATTTTCGTTTATGGTTGATTCCAGTTTCAGCTGAGTCTACATCTGTAATAACCATAAATAAATAAGTAAAAGATTGTCCAAAGATTTCCCAGTCCTAATCTTTGGAGCCACCTCTCATCTGTCAGTTTGTTGTTCTTTGGAGGGTTGTGTGTTTCTGTGATGCTGGAAGCTATGCCAATGGCATTTTGAATACCAGCTCATTCATCTATGGTAAACAGGGTATTTGGGAGATTCCAGCCTACGACAGACTAAGAAGAAGAAGAGGCACACTACTTCTGAATGTGTAGCCACTGAAAACCTTGCAAACAGCAGAAGCCATTTTTCAGAAATTGTTTCAAAAGATGAAAACATTATGAATAGTACCAGAATATTGTCAGATATAGTGTCAGAAGATGAGACCCTCAGGTTGGAAGGCACACAAAATGTAACTGGGGAACAGCTGATTCCTCAAAGTGGATTGAACCTGATGAAACAAATGGAGTAAAGTTTTGGGGACCTTCATTTGTTGAAGGGGCACAACTTAAAATGAGGAGAAAGAGTTGCAAACATCCATTAATAAACAGAATATGGAATGCATGAAGTATGAATCTAGAAATATTGTCAAAAATGAAACGGAATGCTTATAGATCAATATCTTAAGCATTAGTGACTTGAAATAGACTGGTATTGGCCAATTTGAATCTGATAATCATATGCCTTACTATTCCAGGAATGACAAATCCAAGGAGCACAGTGTAGCAATCATCATCAATAAGAACACTTCAGGATCTATATTGAAGTACAATCTGTCTGTGATAGAATAATATCCATACCCTTCCATGGAAGATGAGCTATTTTTCAAATTTATGCACCAAGCACTAAAGCCAGTGATGAGGAAATGAAGATTTCTAGCAACTTCTTCCATCCGAAACCGATCAAACATACAATCAAGATGTGCTGATAATTAATGGCGATAAAAATTCGAAGGTTGGAAACAAAGAGGAAAGATCAGTAGTTGATAAATAGGTCTTGGTGATAGAAGAACAGCTAGAGAAGTCAAGTATTATAATAAAATGTGTGAAGGAAAGAATAGGTTCAAAATTTCTCAAGCTGAAAGATCTGAAGAAAAAGTTCAGGCCTTAACTTGTAATATTGAAGAATTCCCTTGGAAACATTAAATGTTGCAGAAAGCATTAAAAGAAAATAGAAGGTACACTAACAGCCAAAAAGAAATGGTCTATGTTCCGCCACCTCAAGAGGTAGCATATGATCAAGAATTAATGATACTGAAGGAAGAAGTCCAAGCTGTACTATGGAATTTTTATGAAACAAGGCTCCAGGAATTGATGGAAATATATAAAAATCTTTCAATAAATTGACGCTGTGCTTCAGGCACTCACTCATCTATGCCAATAAATTTGAAGACAGCTATCTGGCCAACCAATTAAAACACAGCCATATTTGTACCCATTCTAAAGTGAGGTGACCCACTGGAATTGGAAATCATGGAACAATATTAATTTCACATTCAGTTAAAATTTTGCTGAAGATAATTGAAAAGTAGCTGCAACAATACATTGACAGCAATGTATTCATCATGATGTATTCAGAAGAGAAGGAAGTAGGAATAGCATTATTGATGTCAGATAGTTCTTGGTTGCAAATAGAGAATACCAGAAATATGTTTACTTGTGTTTTACTGACTATAAAAAGACTTTTGACTGATTGTGTAAATCATGAAAAGCTATGCGAAAAAAACTATGCTACATTGCGAAAAATTGGCATTTCAGAACAGTTGATTTTGCTCATGAAAAAATTATACATAGACCAGCGGCAGTTGTTCAAACAGAACAAATGGGATACTGAATGGTTTAGAATCAAGAAAGATACTGCACCATACTTAATCTATATGCTGAGCAAATAATCCAAGAAATTGGATTATGTGAAGAAGAAAATGGCATCAGGATTGAGGGAAGACTCATTAACAACCTTCGATATGCAGATATTGTGACTTAGCTTTGAATATAAAGAGGACTTAAAATAATTACTGATGAAGATCAGTATGAGTTGTACCTCAGTGTAAAGAAAACAAAAATCTTCATCACTGGAAAAGTAAATAATATCATGATAAATGGAGAAAATGAAGTTTTCAAAGACTTCATTTTGCTTGTATCCACTATTAATACTCATGGAAGAAGAGTCAAGAAATTAAACAACAATTGCACTAGACAAATCAGCTGCACAAGACCTCTTTAAGTATTCAAGAGCAAAGATGTCAGTTTGAGGATTAAGGTGCACCTGACAACAAGCCATGGTATTTTCAATAACCTCATGCACATGAGAAAGTTGAACAGTAAATAAGGATGATCATAGAAGAAATGATGCACTGGAGCTATGGTGTGAGAGAAGAAAACTGAAAATGCCAGGGACTGTCAGAAGAACAAACAGATCTGTATTGGAAGAGGTACAACCAAACTGCTCCTTGGAGACATTGGTGGTGAGACTTCATCTCTCATACTTACATAGCAAATGAGACATTGCAGATTAAGTTAAAAAAACATAAGGTAGGAAAATTATACTGTATTTCCTTCGAAAATGTAATCACAAGGGCCATTATAAGAAGGAAGCAGGAAATTCAGAGTCAGAGAAAGGCTGTGATAATAGAAGAGAGTCAGAATGATATAGCACAAGAATCAAGGAGTACAAGCTGCCCTAGAATCTGGAGAAGGCAAGGAAACAGATTCTCCTTAGATCATCAAAAAGGAACCCTACAAATGTATATTAGACCTCAATGCAGAATTGTAAGATGGTATAATTATGCTGTTTAAGTCACTAACAAAACAAAAAATTCCAAATTCACTTATGCCAAATTGATTTTGATACACAGGGATACGCATAATAGGATAGAGTAGAACTGCCTCATCAGGTTTTCAAACACATAAACTTTGTGGAAGCTGACTGCCACATCTTTCTTTCATTGAGAAGCTGGTGGGTTTGAACTGTTGACCTTTCAGTTAACAGCCAAGTGTTTAACCAATGTGCCACCAGGGATCCTTTTAAAATCAATACAAAATAACAAAAAATAGTGACTAAATTGTTGCAATTTGTTATAGCAGTAATAGGAAGCTAATATAAATTTTCTCTCTGAAAGAGTCATAATTACAAATATTTTTGCTAGGATACAGGGTCAGAGATCATAAACGTAAAAGAAAAGAGTTGAATGACTTTCTGCCAGTCACAAAGACATAAGTTTGCTTTCTATTGACTGCACCATTCTATTAAAATAAATTTCCAAAAAGGTAATTATCTTCCTTACTGTTTATTAGTATTTAATGATAATTTTGTCCAGTGGTCAGTTTTTTTCTGCTCTTTCTGTTGAAAATAATTGATTGTTTATACCACAATGAGTAGCGTAGTGGTTACGAATTGGACTGTAAACCGCAAGGTCAGCAGTTTGGAACTACCAGCTGCTCCACGGGAGAAAGATGAGGCTTTCTGCTCCCATAAAGATTTACAGCCTCGGAAACCTTGTTGCTATAGGTCAGAACTGACTGGATGGCACTTAACAACAACAACAACAACCAAGATTAGTATAAACAAAAATGTCTAGAGATAAAACGACACTGAGAAATTCTAAAGTTTCAGCTACAAATGCATTAAGAATGGGTGTCCTCCACATTTCTTCTCCCAACACACCTAAGGGACAAAATATACACATCAGAATAAGTAAAATTCAGTCATGTGAGCATGCTCCTGTTCTCCCCATTGTGAATCTCATATTAACAATAAATGCTTCAATGTGGCCTATACATCAGCATGAGAAGAAGACTTTGCTCTATTAACTTGGACATGGAGGATAAAACCATTTAGTTTATTACTGGTATTCTTACACTGAATACTAACTGGGCTCACTGATAGAGATATCTAGAGGATTGTAGCTGGAATCCCTGATGGAGATCAATAAATTTGCATGAAGGATAGAGAAGAGTGCTTTAAAAAATTCTAAGGAAATAGCTCCCAGCACCAATTTAGCTATAAACAGACCTCCTATTGAGTTACTAGGAAAAAAGAGAAATCCTGATAAAAGCATGGGAAGCATCACCCAGGTATGTGCTCTGGTCCAGCCCCATGGGTATTGGATCTAATCTTGGATGGAAAGAAGCTACAACTCCAGTAAGACTGCATAGGCTGAAATGTCTTCAAAGGAAATAAACATGAGAAAGTACTGATATAAATAGGGACATTGGCACAGGCTTTAAGGGGGCAGTCTTCAGCACAGAACCGTGTTGATACTCAGCTTTAACAAACTCTGGCCAGCTGGATTGCATCAGCTCCAGCAAGAATGAAACACAGCTTCCAGCATGAGAAGAGACAGACCAAGCACAGAGGAATGCCAAGTGCTCATGATATAAACAACAGCAGTGTTAAAATAAGGCAGTCATGGCCAAGAAGATGTGTTTCAGCAATATGTGATGGTAAATATATAGCTTACTATAGGTCATTTGGAGTCCCGGTGTGGCGCTGTGGACTAATGCATCAGACTGCAGTCGTTTGAACTGCAAGATCAGTGGTTCAGGCTCACCAGCTGCTCCTTGGAAACCCTATACAGGGTTGCTATGGGTCGGAATCGACTTGACGGCACTTAACAACAACTATAATAGGTCATTTTAACACTGAAAGCAACTGAGTTCAAATAAAATACAGGTAACAGATGTGTATGTGTGTGTGTGTGTGTGTGTGTGTGTGTATGTGTGTGTTTTGCTTTTTTTCCCTTCTTCCTATTAATCTTTCCACCACTTGTCTGACAGTGTATCACTGCTCTTCCTAAGTCACACTGTAGTGACTTACATGTTGTTGTGATGCTGAAAGTTATGCCACAGGTATTGTGAATGCTGGCAGGGTCACCCATGGTGGACCAGACTGAGACAGACTAGGAAAAAGGAGGTTGGCTACTTCCAAATGTTTAGTCACTGAAATCTTTATGAATAGCAATGATACGCTGTCAGACAGCACCAGAATAGTGAATATTGAAACATGATGAATAGCTCCAGAGTATTGTAAGATATAGACAGAATATTGTAAGATATAATACAGTATGATGAGTTCCTCGGGTTGGTAGGCACTCAAAATATGACTGAAGAATAGCTGGCTACTTAAAGTACAGTTGACCATGATGCCACAAATGGAGAAAAGCCTTTGGACCTTCATTTACTGATAGGGCACAACTCAAAATGAGGAGAAACAGATGTAATTATTAATTAATAACTGGAACATGGAATGCACAAAGTATGAATCAAGGAAATTTTAAGTTGTCCAAAATGAGATGGAACACAAACATTGATAGTGAAGTGGCCATTTTATCTGATAGTCACTTGGTTTACTATGTCAGAAATGACAAAGAGGAATGGCATCACATTCATCATCAAAAAGAACATTTTAAGATTTATCTTAAAGTACAATGGTCTCTGTGATAGTAAAATAACGATATGCTTACAAGAAAGATCAGTTGATACCATAATTATTCAAATTCATTCCACAACCTCTATAGACAATGCTGATGAAATTGAAGAAGTCTACTAATTTCTTCAATTTGAAATTGATCAAATGCAATCAAGATGTATTGAAAATTACTGATGATTGGAATGCAAAGGTTGGAAACAAAGAGAAAGGATCAGTAGTTGGAAAATATGACCTTGGTGATAGAAACAATGCTGGAGATCACATGATAAACTGTGGCAAGATTAATGACTTCTTCATTGCAAATCTTTTTCTAAACAGCATAAAAGATGGCTATACACATAGACTTCACCATATGGAATACACAGAAATCAAATTGACGGTATCTGTGGAAAGAGAGAGTAGAAAAGCTCCATGTCATCAGTCATAACAAGGGCAGACTTTAGAACACACCATCAATTGCTCATATGCAAGTTCAGGCTGAAACTGAGGAAAATTAAAACAAGGCCATGAGAGCCAATATATGACCTTAAACATATTTTACCTGAATTTAGAGATTATCTGAAGAACAAATTTGATGCATTAGACACTAATGACCAAAGAACAGAAGATTTGTGGGACGATATGAAGAACACCATACAAGAAGAAAGTCAAAGGTCATTAAGAAAACAAGATAAAAAATAAAAGACAAAAATGGATGTCAAAAAAGACTGAGGCTTGCTCTCCAGTGCAGAGATTCTAAAGTTAATGGAAGAAATGAAGAGGAAAAAGTTCTAAACAGAAAGTTTCAAAGGGTAGCTCGAGAAGACAAAGTCAAATATTATAAGGAAATGTGCAAAGATCTTGAGTTAGAAAATCAAAAGGGAAGAACACACTCAGCATTTCTCAAGCTGAAAGATTTGAGGAAAAACTTCAAACCTCGACTTGAAATACTAAAGGATTCTTTGGGCAAATTACTGAATGATGCAGAAAGCATCAAATTAAGATGGAAGGAAATACAGAGTCAATGTACTAAAAGCAATGGAGGATGTGCAACCATTTCAAGAGGCAGCATATGATCAAGAGCTAATGATTAAGTATACTGAAGGCATAGGCAAAGAATAAGGCTCCAGGAACTGATAGAATACAAAGTGAAATATTTCAACCAACTGAGGGAGCACTTGAGGCATTCACTCAACTATGCCAAGAAATTTGGAAGAAAGCTATGTGGCCAAATGATTGGAAGAGATTCATATCTGTGCCCATTCCAAAAAGAAGTAACCCAATTGACTGTGGAAATCACTAGAGAATATCATTAATATTACATGCAAGTAAAATTTTGCTAAAGATAATTATAAAATAGCTGCAACAATACATTAACAGGGAACTGTCAGAGGTTCAAGCCAGAGTCAGATGAGGAAATGGGACAAGGGGCATCATTGCAGACATTAGATGAATATTGGCTGACAGCAGAATATACCAGGAAGATCTTGCTCTGTGCTTTATTGACTACCCAAAGGTTTTCTATTCTGTGGATCATGACAAGTTATGGACCATGTTGCAGAGAATAAGTATTAAGAACACTTAATTGTGGTCATGAGGAACCTATACATAGACCAAGAGACAGGTTTTTGGAACACAACAAGGGCATACTGAATGGTTTGAAATCAGGAAAGATATGTTGCAGGGTTGTATTTTTTCACCATACTTATTCAATCTACATTCTGATCAAATAATTCAAATAGCTGGATTATATGAAGAAGACTGTGGCATCAAAATTGGAGGAAGACTTATTAACAACTTATTAACAAGGTTGCAGATGATACAACCTTGTTTGCTGATAACAAAGAAGACTTCAAATAGTTACTGACGCAGATCAAAAACCACAGGCTTCGGTATGGGTTGCACCTCAATGTAAATAAAAAAAAAAATTCCTTTCCACTGGACCAGTAAATAACATCCTGATAAATGGCAAAGGATTGAAGTTGTCAAAGACTTCATTTTGTTTGGATTCACCATCAACACTCGTAGAAATAACAGTCGAGAAATCAATACTCTTGGAAGTAAAACTCAACTACTAGGCTAAAAGTTGACTGTTTAAAACAACCAGAGGTGATTCAAATGACAGGCTTAGTGTTCTGATTTCAAAAGATTAAAACCTTGTCCACACTGTGTACATGAGGTCGTCATAAGTCAAAAGTGACTCCATGGTAGCAGCAAACCTTCATTTAGTTACACATAAGCTCATAGGGCCATGTCTACAGAACACCTACAGTCTTCTACCAAGCAATGAAAAAGAATAGAAAGTCAAGAGCCACTACTGTATCATGACGCATTCTCCTTTAGTTTGTTAGTAAAATTTTCCTTTTGTACATCCTGGTAGTCTTCAATTAAAAAAAAAAAAAATTAAACCTAAAAAAGGAAGGCAGAAAAGAAAATAAGGAAGAAAGAAAGGGAGGGAGGATGTATGGGAGAAAAACAGATTCTCATACATAATTGAGGGGTTTGGGTCATACTTTCCTTAAGTTAGATTATGTACTCAGTTTCTTGTAGTTCCTATGTGTTTAAGTAATAAAATATTGCTGAACTTTCATCCTATCTGATTCTCTTAAATGCTATGAAGGCATTGATGTTTAAAATGATTATAAGAAATAAAACTAGACTCAGGAAGTATTTGAACTAGGCAATATCTTCAAATCTCTCTTTTGTCTTTTCACAGACTGTCTGATTGTCAACCCCTTCCACTCATTTCATCCACAAATATTTACTGAAGCACATACTTTATAACATGTGTGGTGGTGCTGTAGGATAAGCACTGGATTACTAACCACAGCCTGGCAGTTCAAACCTACTAGTTGATCCACAGAACCCTATACAGGGTCACTATGAATTAGAAAGGACTCTGGAAGTTTACACCAACAGCAACAATAATAAGCCTTAGGTATACAGTACCGTGCAAAAACAGCAAGGAAATTCACACTAAGGTGCAAATGTTTCCAGCTAAGGACATTCTATAACCCCTTACAGAGAGCATTCGTTTTATAAACGTAACAAATTCATAATCTAGAGTAACGAGAATCTAACTAGGAGACTGGTGAACACTTGCGGCACCAGTTGCATAAATTATCTGCCTTGAAAATACTGTGTACACTTTCATGCGGTTCGATCTTTCCCACAGACGATAGATACTTCTATATAGTTTATTAATTGTTGTTTTTGTTGAGTTCCGTGGAGTAGGTTTTGACCTATAGTGACCCTGTATAGGTTTTTCAAGGAGTGGCTGGTGAGCTTGAATCTCCTACCTTGCAGATAAAATCGACTTTGCAGTCTAGCACATTAACACACAGTAGCACACCAAGACTCAAATTTATTACTACTTCTATATTAATGATTTATTGTCACTAATGTAGACATCTTTAAAAATGTATAGAAGCAATGGTTTGAAACACAAGGTTAGCAGCTCAAGCTTACTAACTGCTGTTCAGAAACCTATATAGGGTTGCTATGTGTCCAAACTGACTCAAAAGCACTTAACAACAACAAAAAAAATGGCAACATTAGTGACAAAGGGGCCCTGGCAATGTAGTAGGCAGTGTAGGTGGGCTGCTAATGGCAAGGTCAGCCTCAGAAAGACTCTACAGGGTCACTATAAGCTGGAATCGACTCATGGCTCACAATCACCACCACCACCACACTAGTGACAAGAACTCTAATAAAAAACTGACTCTTTTGAATTTATTTGTCTTATGTTATATGACAAGGAAATGAAGGTGGTGATCAGTTTTATATTATATTTTTTTGACTAAATCAACTTTATACAGCAATACAATTCAAGAATGTTTCCCCCAAAGAAAACATTCAAGAGCTTATCATTCATGTTTATGTTTAAGGAGGGAAATTGATCTTAAAACAAAACTCGAAGATAAAATTTCATTGTGTTCAAGTATTTCAAGCATAAATCCTTCTGCAATCAACTCTCAACTAATCATTCTGTAAGAGTAAACTGTTGGCTGTTTGGAAAGCAATTAATTTATTTAAACCTCAGAGAAGAGAACAATGGTGTTTATCACTTATCTTCTGGATTCGGTTTGAAGTGGTTAAGGTTATAATGCATCCAATTATTCCTCTTTGGGGTTGTTTTCACATCTCTGGTGGACAGTGGCTAAAGCACTCAGCTGTTAATTGAAAAGTTGATGGTTCTAATCCACCAGTGACAAGGCAGGACAAAGATGTGGGTGTCCGCATTCTTAAAGATATGCAGTCTTAGAACGCAATTGGGAAGACCCTCAATGAGAAGGATTGACACATTGACTCCAACAATGGGGTAAATCATAGCAACAATTGTGAGGATGGCAGAGGGTCAAGGAGTGTTCTGTTCTATTGTACATAGGGTAACTATGAGTTGGAACCAACTCACTGGAACTTAACAACAACTAGGGATTACTCAAAGAGACTGGGTTTGGTTTTTTGTTTCCAACTTTTAGTAGAGCATCTTGATATTTTATAACAGCATTTTTTTCCTAAGGAAAAAAATTAAATACTACTATATTGTAAATATTTGGGTGCTTTACACGGAGAGTATCTCTGTGGTATCAGTAAATGGGTTTGGCAAGCCTCCCCACATAATGACTGTATTCTAACATAAAGCCTAAATCACACTACCAAGTTCAGTGGAACAAGACCATGTAAGCTTTTTAATGAGCCCCATTTATTGTTGAAATTCTTTTAGAGACTAAATAAAACAATATTTTCAAGTTTTTATATATTATTATTTCAAGCAAATGCCGAACCAAAAAATAGGTCAGTGGGAAAGTGGTTTAGTATGATAATTAATAACATGAGATTTGTAGTCACATATACCTAGGATCATATTCCAGCTTCATCATTTTATCTGTGTGTGACTTTGGGTAGGTTACTCTCTAAACCTGTTCCAGCATTTATGAAAGGCTATTAAAACCTGCCTCAAAGCATTATTTGGGAAATGAATATAACCATGTGAGTAGAATATTTACCACACTGGCATCTAGTAAGAATTATCACATAATTGTTGATACCACAGAGATACTATCAGTGCAAAACACCCAAATATTTATACTATAGTAGTGTTTAATTTTTTCCCTTAAGAAAAAATGCTGTTATAAAACATTATGTTCATCCAGTAAAGTTGATCTGTGGTTACCATCATGTCATAAGAGAAATATAATATTGGAAAGCATGACAAACTACTGCCTTCTTATTAAAACACTGGATTTCACAGGAAAGCTATTTGGAGCTTTATTTCTATAACATGAATTTGAATGTGCTGAAGAGTGCAGGTCTTTCCTGATATCAACCCTGTCCTTGAGAGAATTAGGGTATTAGTCAGTCCAATATGATAATACCTGAAATGAGTGAATACTCTTGAAGAAATAAACTCATATCAAAATAGCATGAAGCCTCATCATTTAGGATCCATGGCAAACTGTAGGAACAAACATTTAAGTTACAGAAGAAAAAACATGGATTTAAATCTATAATACTCAATTTATAAACTATTTTCTCTACTTTTACAACGTGAACATATGAAATGTAATTAAGAATGCAATATCCACATAGAATAACAGTCAGTATGGGAACAACAGACAAGGTGACCATGATAGCTAAATATTCTGTGGTCTCAGAAGAGAACTCCTATTGCCAACCCACCAGCCAAAAAAAAGGGTCTTTTATGACAAAGGATTTCCACTATATTATTTTATGTATTAATTGAACTCATTTAAAAAGGGGCTTTAAGAGAAATTCTAAGGTAGCAATTAAGAGCACAGGTTCTTATAGCAAAATTTGTAGTTCTTGTCTTCCTCTGCCATTTACCAGTTACATGATTTTGGACATGTGTCCTATCTTCTGTCTCAGTTTTCACATTTGTACAATATGTAATAAAAAGCAAAAAACAACAACAAATAGTACTGATTTTGAATGATTGTTGGAAAACTGAGTGTATCAATGTCAGCTGTTGAAAGAATATCTGGCATATAATAAATGCTCCTTCACTGTAGCTAATTTCATTTGCTTCTTTATATTGCCTACATCGATGAACTCAAGTGTAGCAACAGGAGTGAGGTTGGCCCAGGATCGGACATTGTTTTGTTCTGCTGTGCATAATGTCGCTATGAGTCAGTGCCGACTCGATGGCACCTAACAATATTGCCTACTTGACTCAACATCGTCTACTCAATATCCGGGGCTAAAATCAACTGCCACTAGTTGGTCACACAATCTTCACTTCCTTTTCATCTGCAACAGCAAAGAATCGAGACCTAGCTCCAAACCCTTGAGTGATACTCAAATAAGAATTTCTTTAATTGACCCATCAGCACATTTCTGTTTATGTCCTTCCCATATTTAGACTTCCCTTCAAATTCCCCGTGTTGGAATCGGCTGATGTATTTTCATCATCTCATATGTTTGAGTTCAAATTACCTTTGTAACTTATCTTGGACTACCTAGTTTTCACTATGTCTCTATTTGAACTAGCTCTAATGATTGCCTCCCCAATATGTTACTGTTGTTAGGTACCATCTTAGTGACTTTATGCACAACAGAACAGAATGCATCTGCCCTGCACCAACCTCACAATTATTGCTAGGCTTAAGCCCATTGCTGCTGCCACTGTGCCAATCTATCTCATTGGGGGCTTTCTTCTTTTTCACCTACACTCCATTTTACCAAGCATGATGCTTTTTTCCAGGGACTGGTCTCTCTGGATAATATGTTTGAACTGCTGTTAAGTGCCATTGAGTTGATTCTGACCCATAACGACCCTGTAGAGGGTTTCCAAGGAGCAACTGGTGAGCGTGAACCACTGACATTGCAGTTCAAATGACTTTGCAGTCTGATGCATTAGCCCACAGCACCACACCAGGATGTTTGAACTATGAGAAACAAAGTCTCGCCATCCTGGCTTCTATGGAGTATTCTGGCTGTCCTTCCAACACAAATTTGTGTGTTCTTTTAGCAGTTCATGATACTTTTAATAGTCTCCTCCAACACCATAACTCACATGCATCAATTTTACTACAGTCTTGTTTATTCATTGTCAAACTTTCACATGCATATGAGTTTACTGAAAATACCATGGCTTCGGTCAGGTGCACCTTAGTCCTCAAACTGAAGTTGAAGTTTTTGTTCTTGTAACCTTCAAAAAGGTCTTGCGGAGTAGTTTGCCTAATGCAATATGTCATTTCATTTCTTAACTGCTGATTCCATAAATGTTGCTGGTTAATCTGAGCAACATAAAGTCTTTGACAACTTCAATTTTTCACCATTTATCTTAATTTTATTTACTGGTCAAGTGGTGAGGATTTTTTTTTTTTTTCTACATTGAGGTGCAACCCATACCGAAGGCTGTGATCTTTAAATTTCATCAGTAAATAGTTTTAAATCTATCTGCTCTGAGCAAGCAAGTCTGTATCATCTAAATATCACAGGTTGTCAATGAGACTTCCTCAAATCCTGATGCCATGTTCTTCTTCATATAATCCAGCTATTCAAATTATTTGCTTAAAATACAGATTGAATAAATATGGTGAAAGTCTATAATCCTGGAACACACCTGTACTGATTTTAAACCAGTGTTCCCTTGTTCTTTTTTAACAACTGCCTCTTGGTCTTTGTACAGGTTCATCAAGAGCATAGTTAAGTGTTCTGGAATAGTCATTCTTAGCAATGCTGTCCATAGTTTGTAATGATCCACACAATCAAAAGTTAAAGCACAGATAAAGATCTTTCTGATATTCTCTGTTTTCAGTCAAGATCCATCTAACATCAGCAATGGTATTCCCTATTCCTCATCCTCTTCTGAATCTGGCTTGAACCTCTGGAAGTTCTCTGTCAATATATGGTTGACATTTTTGTGTTAACATCAGCAAAATTTTACTTGTATGTGACATTAATTATATTGTCCGATGATTTCCACATTCTGTTTGATAACCTATCTTTGGGATTGTCACAAATATGGATCTCTTCCAATCAATTGGCTAGGTAAGCATCTTCCAAAATTCACGGTACAGATGAGTGAGTGCTTCCAGTCCTGCATCAGTTTGTTGAGACATTTCAATTTGTATTCCATCAGTTCCTGAAGTCTTGCTGTATGCCAATGCCTTCAGTGTACCTTGGACATCTTCCTCTTGATTGTATGCTACCTATTGTAATGGTTGAACATCCATCATTTCTTTTTGATACAGTGATACATCTTCTTTTAATGCTCTCTGCATCATTCAATATTTTGTCCATAATATCAATATTGAAAAATGAGGCATGCTTTTTTTTTTAAGTTCTCTCATCTTGACAAATGCTGAGCATGTTCTTCACATTTGATTTTCTAACTTCAAGTCTTTGAACAATTCATTATAATTTTTGATTTTGTCTTTTTGAGCTGCCTTTGAAATTTCTTATTCCCCTCTTTTTCATATCCATTCTTTCTTTCCATTTTCTTTAGCATCTCTACACTGAGTCTCATCTGACATCCATTTTGGTCTTTTCTTCTTTCATGTCTTCTTAATGTCCTTTTTGCCATCTTCCTGTATAATGTTCTTGATGTCAACCCACAATTCTTCTTGTCTTTGGTCATTAGTGTCTAATTAATCAAAATTGTCTTTGAGATGATCTCTAAATTCAGGTAGGAAATGTTCAGGGTCATATTTTGACTTCTGTGGACTTGTTTTCATTTCCTTCAGCTTCAGCCTTAACTTGAATCAAACAATTTATGGTCTGTTAAACAGTGGGCCCCTAGTCTTGTTTTGGCTGATGATATGGAGCTTTCCCATCATTTCTTTCCACAGATGTAGTCAATTTAATTTCTGTTTAATCCATCTGGTAAGATTCATGTATATATTCGTCTTTCACATTTGCAATGAAATCATTAGTTTTGCAAAATTCTATCATGCAATTTCCAGCATTGTTTCTATCATATTTTCCAATGATTGATCCTTCCTCTTTGTTTCCAGCATTTGGATTCCAATAACCAGGAATTGACAATTACATCTTGAATGCATGTTTGTTCATTTTCATACTGAAGAAGTTGGTAGAATTCTTCAGTTTCATCTTCATTGTCTTTAGTGGATGGTGTGTAAATTTGAATAATAGTTGTATTTACTAGTCTTCATTGTTGTTGTTATATGCCATTGGTTCTGACACATAGTGACCCTGTATAGGGTTTCTGAGGAGTGGTAGTGTGTTTGAACTGCCAACCTTGCGTCCAATGCTTATCCTATAGTACCACCTACCACAGACAGCATTGTACTTTAAGATAGATCTTGAAATGCTCTTTTTGATGATGAATGCTATGCTATTCCTCTTCAATTTGCCACTCCTGATATAGTAAAGCATGTGATTGCCAGATTCAAAAGGGCCAATACCAGTCCATTTCAGCTCACTAATGCCTAGAATATCAATGTTTATATGTTCCACTTCATTTTTGGCAACTTCTAATTTTCCAAGATTCATATGTCATACGTTTAATGTAACAATTATTAATGGATGTTTACAGCTGTTTGTCCTCATTTTGAGTTGTGCCCCATCAGCAAATGAAGGTTTGAAGGACTGTACTTCATTCATGTCATCATTGTCAGCTCTACTTTGAGGACGCAGCTTTTTCCCAGTTACATTTTGAGTACCTTTCCATCTGAGGAATATCTGACAATATTCTGGTACTCTTCATCATGTTTCAATATTCACTATCCTGGTGTTATCTGACTGCTATTCATAAGGTTTTCAGTGAATAAATATTTGGAGTAGCGTGTCTCCCTTTTTTCCTAGTTTGTCTTAGTCTGGAAGCTCATCTGAAAAATGTCTACTATGGGTGACCCTGCTGGTTTTCAAAATATTGTTGGCATAACTTCCAGAATCACAACAACATGCAAGATGTTAGTAAGCATTTTTTGAACTAGGAAGACCGCTACTGTGTGCCGTTGAGTGGGATCTGACTTAAAGTAACCTTGTATATAGATTCTGAGGCTGTAAAATTTTATGGGAGTAGAAATCCACATCTTTCCTTTGTAGAGAGGCTGGTGGATTCAGACTGCTGACCTTGCAGTTAGCAGCTCAATGCATAACCTACTATACTTCCAGGTTCCTTAGGAAGCTGACAGATGCTAGGAAGAAGAGGAGAATATGCCTCAAAGTATTGGCTAAGTAATTTGGCAGGTAGCATGAGACGCATAAGAGCACTGGAATTGTATACATAATCCTCAGAATATTTCCAGAGCTGTACCTCTATATAAAATGAAACTGCCCTTTTCACAACACATGCTTTTAGGAGCTCAAGCTATGCAGAGAATGACTTAAATCCTTAGACAGAGGTGATTGTCCTGATAATGGATCTGTCTGAAGGGCAGAAATTCTGAGTAACTAAACAAATAAAGCAAATATATATTAAGGGGCTTCAAAACATTCATGGAAAGATTGCATTAAAAGATAATGGAATGTTTCAACTAACTTTCTGAAGCAAATATGTATTTGTTATTGTTGTTAACTGCCGTTGAATCCATTCCCACCCATAACGACTCTGTATAGGGTTTCTAAGGAGTGGCTGGTGAGAATGAACTCTCAACCTTGCAATTCAAACTGATTCAAACAAGTTTGGTGGTTTAAACCCAGCAGCATCTACTCGGAAAACCTATACACGGTTGCTATAGGTCAGAATTGACATAGTGGTGCTTAACAACATATATAAACATATACACATAAATGCCCATTTATATATATACACATGTATAAGCATACACGCATATAGATATTCTATGCCATGCAAGAAATAAAGAAATAATTGGGCCCAGTCAGGCTTCCTTGTAATGCTGAACCATGAGTACTTAAGTCCATTAGTGATTGTGGAAAATGCTGTGAAGGAGAGTTTTGGGTCATGGCAAGCTGCATTAATTACACATTAATCACATTAAGTGATTTCTGCAAGCATTCACAGGACTCAAAGGGTTTACATTAATGCAATAATTTTATTAGAGTCAAAGAATTCAGTCCAGCAACAGAGTGAGAAGATATGCATAGTGGTTACGAGTCGGACTACTAATCTCACAGTCAGCAGTTGTAAACTACCAGACATTCCACAGGAGAAAGATGAGACTTTCTGCTCCTGTAAAGATTTACAGCCTTGGAAACCCTACGCAGCGCTGCTGTGTGTCAGCATTGACTCTATGGCTCACCACCCATCTCAGAGCTCAGGAGTTGATTTCTGCATCTTATCAAGCTGCTCTCTCTGCAGGTCACAAATGTAGAGGAAGCCCAAAGTCTGCATATGGAAAAAGTCATTGAAAAAGAAAAAAGGTGCCAAACAATTGATTTGAAGTCCGGTGTGATGTTGAAGGATAATACTGTGGACTGCAAGGTTAGTTTGAGCTGTGATGTCAGTGGTTCAAACCTACCAGTCACTGCTCAGAAACCCTACACAGGGTTGCTAAGAGTTGGAACCAACTTGAATGCACTTAAAAACAATAAGCTGTTTTTTGTTTTCTTCTATCTGTTATCTTTATAAAAGTTTCACAACTGGGTAGTTTCAAACCTCCAATCTTCAGGATAGTAATCAAGTGCTAACGAATAACACCACCCAGAGACCTTGTAGGTCGCTTAGACTGAGTTATTTGATCAGCTTTAACCATTGAAATACTCCTGACCCAAATCATACACACAATTATTATTACTAATCAATGCTGACAGGCTAGTATATACTGTTTATGAACACCTGATCACAGAACATCATATTTCTCTGGTAGCGTAGTGGTTACGAATCGGGCTGCGAACCTTAAGGTCAGCGGTTCGAAACTACCAGCCGCTCCGCGGGAGAAAGATGAGGCTTTCTACTCCGGTAAAGATTTACACCCTCGGAAACCCTGTACAGGGTCGCTATGGGTCGGAACCGACTCGACGGCACTTAACAACAACAACAACAATAAGCTTATATTAATACACATGTGTGGTAAACCTAGATCAACTAAGATCGCTCTTTACTATGCACAAGCTTAGTATAATTGAGTAGAAACTATGAGTAAACATAGAGAGTGTAGATGGAAACAGGCTAAGACAGAACAAGAAAGAACAAGAGGAGTGCAAGGTAGAGAAAAAATATAAATCACTAGACATTTTTCATCTTTAATAACATACCAACTCCACTTCTTTTTTTCCCCCTTATTCAAATAGTTATCTGCACCTTACAAAACAAAGACAAAACAATACTCCACACCAACTTGTGTAGACATGGCAACTTCATATCTCTTATCTGGGTTTCTGAGAAAAACAATATGATTTAATGGAGACCAAATAAGTTCCATCCCTTTCAAAATGGATTCTGAACAAACTGTACAATTGGAGTAAGAGACACCAACTATCAGTTGACTGCAAGGAATCAGGGAATATACCCTTTCCAGACAGCTGCACTAAATGGAAAATCAGGAAATATTTGAGGTAAGCATTCTCAGTTCTCTTTGTAAGTCTCAGCAATCAAGTAGACCTCCTTTTGAGGGAACATGAAAGTCACAAATAAAAAGATTCAAGCGATTGCTGTAGCAGAAGTCCACTCACAGATACATGAGATCAGAGATTCAGGTTCTCCTAACAAAGAAATGCATTTGAGCCAATTGAAACAGAGCAGCAACTCTTTTAACTATCATAGACAGGACCTTTACTTTTAAATGCAGTGTTTTTTACTTGTTTCCCTGATAATTGTCCCCCTATAACTTCCCCAAATTCAAATGCGTATGGTTGAATCCATTCCCACCCATAACGACTCTGTATAGGGTTTCTAAGGAGTGGCTGGTGAGA
>NW_006408771.1:1121792-1180633 GCF_000296735.1 Chrysochloris asiatica | reverse complement strand
GTAATTTACCTTACACACTAAAGCACTGCTCTGTAAGAGTAGTCCTGGATCACCAGTGTAGCTTTATCTCCCTTTTGGTATCCTAAGTTTAGAATGAGGCAAGGACTTGCTCATGGAAATTAGTCTGCCACTTTTTATTTTTAAGCAAATAAAAAAAAAGTAATTTCAACTCACCTCAGTGAGCATTCCAGAATTAATGAGCTTTCCTTCACGTTGTTGTTATTATGTGTTGCGACTCATAGCAACCCTGTACAGGGTTTCCGAAGCTGTAAATCTTTACAGGAGCAGAAAGCCTCATCTTTCTCCCGCGGAACAGCTGGTAGTTTCAAACTATTGACCTTGAGGTTCACGGCCCGATTCGTAACCACTACGCTACCAGAGCTACTTTTCCTTCACATTAACCTCCCATTTATCTCTGTGCTTCCAACATTATGACAACACAATCAGTGAAGCTAAAATACTGAAATAAACACCTTGACCATAGGTACTTCTCTGTGGTTAAAAACTCAAATTATCAGGGGAAATCCAGGTGACTGCCTGAAAAACAATGTCTTCTAGTTCTTGGTGACAGACTCTTTTCACAGAACATTGTGAGAACTGTTAATGGAGTCTCCTGGAGTGTGCAGCTCTGTACCAACACCAGACTTCTTCTGGTAATGCTAACGTGAAGTTTAATTTCAATACAGACTGAAATTATTAAAGAATATCCACAGAAGAAATTTTACCTAATGTAAAAGTAACCATCTAAAAAGACTGATCTAATTTAAAAACACTGATCTACTAAATTCCCTGAGGAATGAAGATTTGGAAATAAGATAGGGGGTTAAGGAAATAAAAGAGCACTAAATCCCTCATTTTAAATAGAAGGAATTCAAAAGATACTATTATTGTTATTATGAACTGTAAGATTGGCAGTTCAAGCTCACCAGCCATTCCTCGGAAACCCTATAAAGGGTCTCTATGAGTCAGAATCAGAATCGTGGCCGCGACACTTAACAACAGCAACACCATTGTGGTTAGGGGTCATCTAGTTGGGTCTCACTATAGAGAAAAGAATGAAACACTGCCTGGTCCTGTGTCATCCTTATAGCAAATAATTTTAGAAGAACAATTTAAATATCTTTAATATAGACTTTAAAATAGGATCTAGTTGTATAGTGTTGCAAAGCTTAAAAAGACAAACAAAAGTGCCCTATACAGCAAATGACAGAAATCAAGGGATCTAACAAATACGATCTTTGTGACCTCCTATCTCCATGCAGTGGGTAGTCTAGTTACTTGCATAGACAGAGCAGCCTCTATTTGCAAAATTACAAGAAGCACACACTCCACCTTCCTATGTAAAAGGTGACCTGGCAAGGCGGTCCTCCCAACTGCTTATAACTTAGCTGTTGAATTCACAGACAAAAAAGTCCCCATGTTCCTCTTCTGAAAAATTTCAACTCATGATTTTTACCTGTATTAATCATTTCTTCCTTGCCTGCACTGGTGTTGAAATAGCTTTGTAAATTCTTCCCCACCATCGGCTGGCTATTCCTTCAAATCTTCTAGAAGCCTATAGTCAGTCAATAGAGGTCAGTCCTGCAGGAACTTAAAAAAACAAAAAAAGCCCAGCTGTAACCTATCTCAATTATTGCTTTTTATGTCAACTCACCAACATTCATTACATGCCCATACCTTTTTCCTAGGAATTCCTGTGTGGCACAAGTTAAGGGCTCAACTATTAGCCAAAAGTTGGTGTTTTGAACACATCTAGACAAAGGCTTAGCAAGGATAGCAAGAGTCCCGGGTCAATCTCTAAGTTTGCATACCTCCACCCCCACCTTGCCTACATCTCTATACCCAGAGGCATCTTAGAATTTAAAAGTCAGTCCTGGTAATCTGCTTTCACAGGACCACAGCCTGGAAAATTCTCTGGAGAGCAGTTCAGCTGTGCAAAACATGGATTCGCCATGAAGTCAGAAACAACTATATGGCACTTAAAAACAATAACCTTGTCTGAAGAAATGGAAATTTTAATGTAGTATAAATACTCTGTTTTGCTGTGTCATTAACTCTACTAAATTATACCATTCCTCATGTTAATTTGTTCTTCTCCACAAAGTTCTGTTCCCATTCTTTCATATATATCAATTTTATTGATGTTGTACATGACATAATAATTGTGGTAAGTATTAAACTTATCACATTTCCAATAATTTCTAAAAATTTTCTAAAAACCAACACTTTCCACACAGCATCACGTTTTTTTTCCTCTCAAGTCACGGGTCTGTCCACATCAATAGTCCTCTCTTGCAAGTGATCTAGCTATACACAGTAGGATGCACGTTCAAACAAAATTAGATAAAATAGAACACTAATTAAAGAATGTATTGAGTTTTGAGATAAAAATGAGTAGAACATACATGAATAAGCATAAAACACAGACTGAAAAATAACCTATTTAATATCTGTGTATCTGTCTTGGTGGCAAGGTTATACTTTTATTAAAATTCTTGCTCTTTGTATTTTATTAGTTTCCACGTTTTCTGAGTATGTGTTATTTTTACGATATGAAATATTATATTCTACATATCTAAGTGACTATAAAAGCACTGGACTATTAACTGCAAAATCGATGATTCAAAATCATCAGCCACTCCTCAGTACTGACTCAATGGCACTTAACAAAAACATAGATTATGTTTGTACATTATATGTATAATGTACATTATACAATGGCACTTAACAAAAACATATATTATGTTTATATATATAATAGTTTCTTACTTTCTACGCTCTTTTCTAAGGAACTCTGGTAGTGTAGTGGTTATGAATCGGGCTGTGAACCTTAAGGTCAGCAGTTTGAAAGTACCAGATGTTCTGCGGGAGAAAGATGAGGCTTTCTGCTCCCGTAAAGATTTACAGCCTTGGAAACTCTGTACAGGATCGCTATAGGTTGGAACTGACTCCACGGTACATAATAAACCACCCTCTTTTCTGACTGCTTCTTGCTAAGCCTTCTTTGCAGACTCCTTTTCCTCATTCAGTCTTTAATTATTGGTGGCTCTTGGGCTGCTAACAGCAAGGTCAACAGTTCAAATCTACCAGTTGTTCCACAGGAGAAAGATAAGACTGTCTGCTCCCATAAAGACTAACATCCTTGGAAACAGTTTACAGAGTTGCTATCACATTTATTACATATAAAACCCAAACCAAACATACTTCCATGGAGTCAATTACAACTCACAGTGACTATATATAGGATTTCCCAGATGGTAAACTCGTATTGAGAGCATATAGCCGCATCTTTCTACTTAGGTTGTGGTGGTGATTGTGTGCTGTGGAATTGGTTCCACCTCATGTTGTTGTTGTTGTTAGGTGCCATCGAGTCAGTACTGACCCATAGTGACCTTATGCACAGCAGAAAGAAACACGGCCCAGTCCTGGGCCAACCTCACTACTGTTGCCACGTTTGAGCCCACTGATGCTGTCACTTGGCCAATCCATCTCGTTGGGAGTCTTCCTCTTTTTCTCTTACCCTCCACCTTACCAAACATGGTATCCTTCTCCAGTGACTGGTTCCTCCTGACAATATGTCCAATGTATGAGAGACGAAGTTTGGTCATCTTGGCCTCCAAGGAGCACTCTGGCTACACTTCTTCCAAAGCAGAACTATTGGTTCTTTTGGCAGCCCACGGCACTTCCAATATTCACTCCAATGCCATAACTCAAAGGCATCAATTCCTCTACGGTCTTCTTTATTCACTGTCCAGCTTGAGCATGCATATGAGGTTATTGAAATACCATGGCATGGGTCAGGCGCACCTTAACCTTAAGCTGACATCTTTGCTCTTCAACAGTTTAAAAAGTTCTTGTGCAGCAGATTTGCCTAATGCAATACGTTGTCTGATCTCTTGACTGCTGCTTCTGTGAGGGAGTGTTGATAGTTGATGCAAGAAGAATGAAGTCCTTGACAACTTCAATCATTTCCCCGTTGATGAGAATGTTGTTGATTGGTCCAGTGGTGAGGATTTTTGTTTTCTTTATATTGAGATTTAATCTATACCGAAGGCTGTGCTCTTTGATCTTCATCAGTAAATGTTTTAAGTCCTCTTCACTTTCAGAAAGCAAGGTTGTATCATCTGCATATCATAGGTTGTAAATATATACAGATATAACTCTTAAAAATTCCCAAAATAGTTTAAAATTTATTTTTATACCAAAAATAGAGTTAGTACATTTTCTAGCATAAGCCAGACATTATAATTGACAATACCAAAGTCAATCCTATGAAGCTCTTTGAACATTCATTTTTTCATTATCAATATTCAGAAAATAAATCAGATGTGTTCACACTCTGGTTGGATTAAAACATTCTACCTTTTATAAATATCATGAAATATGTCAAAATGTTCACATTAAAATAAGTGACATGTTCCAGACTTTTAAACAACCTAAAAAATGCAGCACCCTAATTGAGCAGCTTAAATTGAAATTCTTAGTCTTTTGAAATGAGACAATGTTTAAAAGGGATGTATCACAATAAAACCCTGAATTATTGGATATCCTCAAGTCTAAAGGAACACATCCCATATTGTGATTTATAATTTTATGTGGACTTAGCAATCGTCCTTTCCAGGAGAGTTTACATCAAAGACAATTAAGGTAACCAATCAATGCTTCTAAGAAAAATACAATTTCTGAATGTAGGTTGAAAGATCTTCAGAGTAAACACTCAAATGAAATATATTCACAACCTTCTTCTCTCTATGAAAGACACAAATCTGCATTACCATTGTCACAAAATAATTTATTATTTAAAGGCAAAGGGAAAGCCATGCAAGAAATGTCTATTGGTATGTTCTAATGAAAAATGTTAAAAGTAACATCTGGCCTCTACTTATCAGCCTTTAATGATATCTAAAATAAATTGCTATTCCTAAAGGAGAACTGTCTAAATTCTGCCACTAATGAAGAAAGAAAATAAAGAAAAATAGCATTTATTAACACATTAGTTGCAAATGTAGACACAATATTAAAGTTGGGAATTCATGGGGTTTCTGAGAGACTAAGAAGAATTTCAGAAGAATGGTGATACCATAGAATAAGCACTGAAATGTGAATCACAAAGTCACTCTTCAGAAAAGGGTATGTCTTTGTGTTCCCATAAAGATTTACAGCCTTGGAAACCCTAGGGTCACTATGAGTCAGAACCAGCTCAGTGGCACTTAAAAACATCAAGCAAAAATTATCAGGCTTGGAGGCAGTATAGTCACAAAGTTCCCTAGCAGTGAGGATGAAGAGACTCATCTTACTTAGTTTGGACAAATCATCAGGAAATACCAATTGCTGGAAAAGGACATCATTTTTATCATAGTAAGTCAGCAAATATGAGATAAGCTATCCATGGGATACATCGATACAATAACTACAATGGTGGGCTCAAGCATACAAACAATTTTGAGCATTTGCAAGACCTGTCAATGTCTCATTCTATTATACATAAGATTGCAATGAGTCAGACCTAACTCAACAACAGCCAAGAAGAGAAAGATGAAAAAAATTAAGAAAAATAGTAAAATAGAAATCCTGCCCAAACACAAACCCATTCCTCCTGCCAATCTAATTCTCTTTCTGACCTCTGTGCTCCCTGCAGCCTCCAATGTTGCTGTTGTTAAGTACCATCAAGTTGTTTCCAACTCATAGTGACCCTGTACAGTGTTTCTGAAGAATTGTTGGTAGTTTGAACCACTTGGCTTATAGTCTTTCATTCACTCTGCTACTCCTAGTCAAATCTTAAACATCTGTTAAGATATGTGTTCTTTCCTGAAAATATTCTCTACTACAATAAACCTTACGGTGCTCTGGTAGTATAGTGGTTATGAGTTGGGCTGCTAATCTCAAGGTCAGCAGTTCGAAACTACCAGCAGTTCTGCAGGGGAAACATGAGGCTTTCTGCTCCCATAAGGATTAAGAGCCATGGAAACCCTATGCAGGGTCACTATGAGTCAGAACTCCCCATCTGCTCCCTGGAAACAGAACATCACCACCACCACCACAATAAACCACAACTATCTTTCCTTTTTCAACCCCTTTTATACTGATCATCTCATGAGAAAACAGAAGCTGTGGCAGATGGAGGGTTCTATGACTGACTCCTGTATGTAGGCCTTGTTGATGTAATTCAGCCAGAAGCTGTCTAAAAGTAAGAATATTGTTTATATTTCTCTGAATGCTCCACAATACGTAATAGGATATTTCTGACCATATACGACTATCTGATTGCACTATAACCCTCTTTTTATTGATCTATTCTAATTTAATCATGCCCACCACTCATTTTCCATTTTTCATACTGTAGTGACTTGTATGTTGCTGTAATGCAGGAAATGATGCCAGCAGTATTTTAAACATCAGCAATGGCATCCAGGGTAGACAGGTTTCAGCAGCACTTCCAGACTAAGACAGACTAGGGAAAAAGAGAGGAGGATCCTTTCTGAATGACTAGCATTGAAAACCTACACTGTCAGTATGCTGTCAGACCAAATGCCAGAAGATGAAAGCTCTATGAGTAGCAGTTAAACATTTCAGGTATGGTGCCCGAAGACGATTCCCTCTGATGGAAAGGCACTCAAATAAGGCTGGAGAAGTGTTGCCTCATCAAAGTAGAGTTAACCATAATCATGTTAATAGAGCAAAGATTTCAGGACTTACATTTACTGATGGGATACAACTCAAATTGAGAAGAGCAACTGCAAGCCTTCATTAATAATCAGAACATGGGATGTAAGAAATATGAATCTAAGAAAAATGGAAGTAATAAAATATAAAATATTAACTTATAAAAATCTATATCCTAGGCATTAGTGACCTTAAGGAATTGGTATTGATGATTTTGAATCACACAATCATATGATTTACTATGCTGAAAAAAGACAAATTGAAGAGTAATGGTGTATTCATTGTCAAAATGAGCAGTTAAGTATCTTTCCTCTAGTGCAATGCTGTCTGTGATAGGATAATAGCTAAAGAGTAAAGATATCAGTTTGAACACTAAGTTGTGCTAACCCAAGCCATGCTGTTATTAATTGCCTCATATGCATGTGAAAGTTGGACAATGTATAAAGAAGACTGTAGAGGAAATGATGTGTCTAAATTATGGTGTTGGAGAAAAATATTAAAAATACCAGGGACTTCCAGAAGAATAAACAAATCTTTCTTGGATGAAGTATGGTCAGAGTCCTCCTTAGAAAGGAGGATGGTGAGACTTAGTCTCTCATACTTTGGACCTGCTATTAAGAGACGTCCTGATATGGTACTAAAGGTTAATTTGCTAGACTGAAAGTTTAGTTTGAACTGCAAGGTCGGTGGTTCAAACTCCCTATCTGCTCCATGGAAACATTATACATGGTTGCTGTGAGTCAGAACCTACTCGATGACAGTTAACAACAATTAAGTGGGATTAGTCCCTTGAGAGGAGTCATGTGGTGGCACTGTGGTCTATTGCATCAGGCTGTTGAACTATAAGGTCGGTGGTTCAAGCTCACCAGCTACTCCTTGGAAACCCTATACACAGTCTCTATGACTCTGAATTGACTAGACGGCACTTAACAACAATAGTCCCTGGAGAAGGACATCATATTTGGTAAAGTTAATGGTCAGAAAAAAGTATGAACACTCACAATAAAAAAGATTGCCAAGTAGCAGTAGTAAAAACAAGTGTGAGGATGGTACAGGACTTGTTAGTGTTTCATTCTGTGGCATACATGGGGTCATTAGAAGTCATAAACAATTTGACAGCACTTAACGACATAAAGGTGAGGCTTTCTGCTCCCATAAAAACTGACAGCCTCATAAACCCTGTAGAGGGTCACTATGAGTTGAAACTGACTCCATAGCACATAACCACCCCCAACAACAACAGTTTAATATCCTGATTATTATCAACTTGCCACCCTGTGTCAGAGTCTTGGACACCAAGGAATCATCTCAGAACTAGAATATACAAGAAACAAATAGACTACATATGTGGAAAGAAACAATGGAGAGGCTCATCATTCATTGGAACAAAACCATGAGCAAAGTGCAGAACAGATTATCAATTGCTCATATGAAAGTTCAAGCTGAAACAGAAGAAAATTAAAACAAATCTTTGAGAGTCAGAGTATAATCTTCAATATTATCCCAGCTGAATTTAGAAATCATCTGCATTCAGATGAGTTTGTGGGATGAAATAAAACACCATACATGAAGAAAATGAAAGACCAAATGAATGTCAAAAAAGACTCTAAAGCTTGCTATTCAACATAGAGTAGTTAAAACAAAAAGAGAAGTGACCAAGTAAAATAACTCAACATATGATTTCAAAGGCAGCTTAAAAAGACAACATAAAGTAGTGTGATGAAATGCACACAGACCTGGAATTAGAAAAACAAAAGAGAAAAGTATGCTTTGCATTTCTCAAAGAAAAGGAACTTAAGGAAAAATGGTAAGCTTTGAGCTTCAATACTGAAGGATCCTCTGAGTCAAATATTGAATGACAAGGGAAGCATCAAAGAAGATGTAAGGAATATATAGAGCTACTACCAAAAAGAATTGTCTAATGTTCAACCACCTCAGGAGACATCATATGACAAAAATGAAATGATAATATTGAAGGAAGAAATTAATTCAAGCTACACTGAGGTAATGGCAGAAAACAAAGCTTCAGGATTGATGGAATGCCAATAGAATATTCACTCAACCATGCTAAGAAATTTGAAAGACAACTACATAGTCAATGAACTGGAAGAGATCCATATTTATGTCTGTGATACGGTGAACTTTTTAATATGGCTCTTCTAGCCATAGTCTTTGCAACTTCCACCAAGCAACTGGGTAGGACCATGTAGATTCTACCTCTTTCTAATGTGTCAGAGTAAAAGAAAGTGGAGAGTGATGGTGGCAGGATGATGTAGTTCTGTTGTGAGTGATTGTTAACAGAGTTCATTGTGATTGCTAAACTGGGAATTCAAGCATGGGATCTGGTCAGTTTTGTCATCCTGCTTCATATAAAATGAGCGATCTCAGAAACAGGAATTGGAGATCTCATTACATCAGCAAAGAGGAGTTAGGCAGGAAGTGCATTCTTTGGACTCCAAAATCCCTGCATATGGAGACTTCTCTATCCAGGGACAGAAAGCTGTGACACCAGAGAATCAGCAAAGGAGTGGCAACAGCAGAGCAAGAACACAAGACAGAGGGGTGGGCTTCCCAGCCCACAGAGCAAGTAAAGTTCAGTACCTTTGGTGCAGGAGGCTTGCTTGCAGAATGGAGTGCCTCCAGGCTCTTACTCTGGGAAGCTAAACTTGGTGACTAACAGAACAACAGGTGATCGATCATCTTTGGGCCAACCTCACTACTATTGCCCATCGATGCTGGACCAACAAACATTCTTATCAACAGAGAAAAGATTGAAGTTGTCAAGGACTTCATTCTTCTTGGATCAACCATCAACACTCACGGAAGCAGCAGTCAAGAAATCAAAGGACGTATTGCATTAAGCAAATCCACTGTACCAAACCTTTTTAAAGTGTTGAAGAGCAAAGATGTCAGCTTGAAGACTAAGGTGTGTCTGACCCAAGCCATGGTATTTTCAATAACCTCATATGCATGTGAAAGCTGGACAGTGAATAAGGAAAGTTGAATATATGCAACATTAATTATAAGAACTGGTATTTTAAAATGATTATTTTTATTGATGTTTAATTGAGCACATACTATTGCCAGACACAATATCAGGCATTCAACAAATAAAATTCAATTAAGTCCTAACAGCCAACAAATCTCAAATGAGAAAAAAGAAAGAAAAATATTTTTTAGTTGTAATAAGAATGGCCAAAATACAAAACTACAGCTTCAATAGTTGAAGTTGTAGTTCTTGTAAATTTGAAAGAAATAAATATAAAAATATTGCTAAAGAGCCATCTGCATATCATATAACAGAATTTGTTTCCTATATTATCACAGTTCTTGTATCTTCTATTTGTTTAGTTTTACATATACATCAGTTTTACTACTTGTTCCAGGAAATTTCACATTAGGACAACATCAAAGGCAATTGAAAGCAAATACATTAAGAAGGAGTAAAGCACACATTCATTTCCTGAGTCATTCAAAAAAATGTATATTGGACAAAACATCCACAATATGTCATAAATAATGCTATGAATTGTAGATAAACCAATGGAACTAGAAAAATATGGACTCTGCCCTCGTAGTCCTTTATGAAAGACAAAGTAAAAATAAAACAATTCTAATAAATAATAATAAGTATTACAGAAGGAGATAAGCAAGAAATTCTGAACGCAAAAAGGAGGCATATAGAAGCTGAGGTTAAGAGAATGTAAATTCAGAGTAGACTTCCTAAGAGAAAATTACATCTAACATGAACCTAAACAAGGTGAAACTGAGGAAAAATATTCCAAGAACTGAAAAACTGTCAAAATAGCTAGACCATAGAACACGGTGGGCAGGGACTGTTGTTGCTGATGTTGTTAAGTGCCAACAAGTCACTTCTGAGTCATAGTAGCCCTATGTATAATCCAAGGAAACGCTATCCAGCTCTGCACATTGTCCTCACAACTGTTGCTAAGTTTGAACATACTGTTGCCTTCCAGGTAGTATCACTCCACCTTGTTGAAGGTCTTCTTCTTTTTGGTGACCCTGTATGATACCAAGCATGATGTCTTTCTCCAGAGAGTGGTCCCTCTGGATGACATGTCTAACGTACCTGAGGTGAGGGTCTCACCACTGTCACTTCTAAGGCATAGTCTGAGTGTCCATCTTTCAAGACAAATGTGTTCATTATCCTGGAAATGTGTAGTATATTCAACATTCTTTACCAACATAATAATTCCAATGCATCAATGCTTCACCACACTTTCTTATTCATTGTCCATACGCCTATGAGGCAACTAAAAATACCATGACTTGAGTGAGGTGCATCTTAGTCCTCAAAGTGACATCTTTGCTTTTTAACACTTTAAAGAAGTGTTTTGCAACAGATTTGTTAATGCAATAAGTTGTTTAATGTTTTGACTGCTGCTTCCATGGGCGTTGATTGTAGATACAAGCAAAATGAAATCCTTGACAACTTCAATCTTCCCTGAGTTTATCATGTTGTTGTTTATTGGTCTGAGTGTAAGGACATTTGTTGTATGTTGAAGTATGATTCATGTAGAAGACTTTATCATGTAGAAAACTTAGTCTTTTTTATCTTCATCAATAAGTGCTTCAAGTTCCCTTTTAGAGAGTGTTACTCTTGTTAAGGAGCTCTGGTAGTGTAGTGGTTACGAATTGGGCTGCAAACCTTAAGGTCAGCAGTTTGAAACTACCAGCCACTCCATGGGAGAAAGATGAGACTTTCTGTTCCTATAAAGATTTATAGCCTCAGAAACCCTGTACAGGGTTGCTATGAGTCGGAACCGACTTGACGGCACATAACAACAAAAACAACAACAACTCTTGTTAAGAGCCATGGAGTCATTATAGGGTTTCCAAGGCTGTAGATCTTTGTGGGAGCAGAAAGTTTCTTCTTTCTTCCACAGAAAGGCTGGTGGGTTTGTAAAAAAAGCATAAATGAGATCAACAAAGTCCTTGTCTTTCCATTTCAAGGAGTCTGAATTTAACCTAGGGACTATTTGAAGGAAGACACCAGGGTTCTGGAAGCAGATATCTCTGAATTTATATCCTATCACCAATAAAAATTAGATGATGTGAGTTGAGGCACATTATTTAACTTGTCAGAGCCTCATATTTTTTCATTGATAATGAATGAATAATGCCTTATTAAACAATGTTATGTGAAACAAATAATGGATGGAAAAGCACACTGGAAATGTATACAGACACATTCTATAATTATAAAGTACTATTACTGCATGAATGGTTGCAAAGTGTTCTTAGTAAACAATACCAATATTGAAGACAAAGTGCAGTGATATCCAAAGGTTACTCCACCAAAAGGATCTAGGCTTTCTCAGTGCAGTTGATGTATGTCAAGGAATGAAGTCTGACAGCACAGCCGATGCAATCAACACTTTCCACAGCAGGCAATGAAACAGTGAATCTGACCAATTTTAGAAAGACCCAAGGATATTCAGGATTCTCATTGAGGAATCCTCACGTTTTGCAATGTATTCATGCATGTGGGAAAGATTCTATCCATAATCTAATGAAGGTTACTTACTTGAATTAAAAAATAACCCCCATGGCCATATTAGGATGCTGTAATCATAATCATACTAGCATTTTTTAAATTGAGGGCATTCTATGTGCTAGGAAACTTGCTGAATGCCTTGAATATATTATTAAATTTTAAACTACAGTAATTCAGTGAGGTTGAAGTGAGCATTAACTCCATTTGAGGAACTTGAGCCTCACAAGAGACAAATAGCACACCTACTATCCATGTGTGGTGCTGGAGGAAAAGCACTGCATTGCTAACCACAAAGTTGGTGATTCAAACCCACAGCCACTCCTTGGAAACCCCGTACAGGGTAGCTATGAGTCAGAACTGGCTCTATGGCAATTAACAACAATTTCAAGCAATTAATTATTGTCAGAGATGGTGTTTGAAGCCAGAATTATCTGACTCCACTACTATGCAGACGTTTATATAATAAGCTACCACACCATGAAAAACACTGGGAACTCTGACCAGTCAGGTTAAGGTAAGGTGGGAGAAGATGCTGATAAGTTTATTTGATTCAGTTGTGATTACTAGTAAAAACTTGGAACTTCCCCATGGGTTTAAAAGGAGACACTTCAGAAATAGAAGGGGGTATCTCACTACTATCAAGAAAGTACAGCCAGGAGTGGAGTGTGCTCTTTATACATAAATATCCCTTCATGTTCCATCTCCTTGATCCAGGTGACAGAATTGTGACATCAGAGAAATGACAGAGGAGCAACAGTAACAACCACGAGCTAAAGTAGTGGGTGTCACTAACCTCAAGGCAGAGCAGTGGGTTTCACTACCCACGGAGCAAGTAGAGTTGAGTGACTTTGGGCAATAGGTTTGCTTGCAAAATACAGTGCCTCTAGGCATTTAATTGGGGAAGCTAGGTTTGCTGACTCTTGGAGCTAGAATTAAGTGCCTTCAGGTTGAAGTTTATGGAGGAGTGGTGTGTCCTGTGGGCATTTCTAAAAGAGTTTTGTAATGTTTCAGGAGCATGACAAAGGCCAATCCAAGTGGCCAAGTGCCAGAAAGTGGCCTGCCTATAGGCATGGATGATGGAAGACTGTACTGTCTGGAAAACTATGCCCTGAACATTTCTGACCCTTAGTTGTGCAATGCTAACTTTGCTAATAAACTCCAGAATCATGACTATGGTTTCTGAGTTCTATATGACCATTGCTATGAATGATTGAACCAAGCTGAGAAGTAGAGAGGTCTGTGGGTGGAATGATTGATGCCATTTGTATTAATGTCAATGAAGGCAAGGGAAAATGGCTAAGCTCTCAATGGTGCTGCTGTTAAGTGCCATTCCGACTCATAGTGACCCTGTATAGGGTTTATAAGGAGTGATTGGTGATCTTGAACCTCATGGTTTAAACCAACTTTGAAATCAGTCCATTGACCTCCAGTGCCACACCAGGCTTTAAACTCTCAATAGTAATACAAATTAAGATGTATGGAGAACAGAGTACTATAACCTAGGAGGAATCTTTATTCAATATAAAATTAAATACACCTTGATTAAAAAACAAAACAAAAAATATCAAGCTATGCCTTATGGCATATAAAGACTTTGACTCAAGAAATGGAGTGTGAACCAGCCCAAGTTCAGATGGTCCTCAATGTTATGGTTTCTTGTGAGGTCTTAAAAATATATCCCTCTAAACACTAGGACCTTCAAAGTAGAAGTGCATGAGCATAATCTGGAACCCTAGTCAGAGAGGCAGAGACACCAGAGATGGAGGCAGAGATGAGGACTAGGAGAGAGAGAGCAGCTGAGGACTCTAGACTTATGGAAAGAGAAAGACTGAGTGCTGGTGGCCAGGAGGCAGGCTTACAGAATGTGTCCTTTGATTGTTTAAATTATTACATATTTCTGACTGTTTTTGTGTACATTCCCACCCCCCTGCCAAAAATGAAAACAAAGAAACAAACAAAATAATAGAATGTAAGCAAATACTGTTGAATGATGGTGCATGGAGAAGATTGTAATCATTGCAATGGAATGCTAAGTATAAAACCGACGTTCTCCCTTGTAAACTATCACTCAATTCACAATAAAAACTTAAAAAACAAACAAACATATCCCTCTAAACATCAAGGGAAGTACGGTGAAAAGATGAGGCTTTCTAATCCCATGAAGATTCAAAGCATCAGAAACCTTATACAGGACCACTGTGAGTCGAAACTGACTGGAGAGCAGTGAACAACAACAATAGAACAAAGCCCTAACTCTGTCAGTACTTTGTCATACTATGTTGATTTGCATGTTGCTATGATACTAGAAGCTGTGCCACAGATATTCTAACTACTAGCAAGGTCATCCATGTTGGACTAGTTTCAGCGGACGTTCCAACCTAAGACATACTAGGAAAGAGCCAGTTATGAATTGTTGTTGTTAAAAGCTGTGGAGTCAGTTCCAATTCATAATGACTCTGTATAAGGGTTTCTGAGGACTAGAATTTGAACCACAAATTCTGTGGTTAGCAGTCCAGTGTTTGTTTATCCTACAGTACCAGGCCAGAATTGCACTTATGAATGTTGTTATTGTTGTTAAGTGCCATCAAGTTGGTTCCAGCTCATAGCAACCCTATATAGAGTTTCAGAGGAGCAGCTGGTGGTTTTGAACCACCAATCCTGCAGTCCAATGCATTATCCTGCAATGAACCACCAGGAAGAGCACTGTAATATTGCCAGTTACATTTTCAAAAGGTGAAAATCTTCTTAATAGCTGCAGAACATTAGAAGATATAGTGGTAGAAGATGAGTGTCTCAGGTTAGAAGATGGTCAAAGTACAATTGGGAATAATTGCCTCCTCAAAGTAGAGCTGTCCATAATGATGGAAATGGAGCAAAGTTTTGGGGACCTTTCTTTGCTGAAGGAACACAACTCAAAATGAGAAGAAACAGCTGTATCTTCCATTAATAATCAGAACGTGGAATGTAGAAAGCAGGAATCTAGAAAAATTGAAAGTTATCAAAAATAAAATGGAATGCAAAAAGATGGATATTCTAAGCATTATTAAACTAAAATGGACTGCCAATAGGCCAGTTTGAATTGGATATTCCAATCGTATGGCTGACAATGCTGGGAACAACAAACTGAAGAGTAATCAAAAGGATTATTTCAAGATCTTTCTTGAAGCACAACATTGTCACTGTTAGTATAATATCCACATGTCTCAGAGGAAGCCCAGTTAGTCCCATTGTTATTCAAGTTTATGCACCAACCACTAAGGTCAGTGATGAAGACAGTGCAGAATTATACCAACTTCTTCAATCTGAAAGTGATCAAATATAAAATTAATAAAATTAAAACACATCCATATAGCCCAGATATGATCTAACTATATCCCACGTCAATTTAGAGACCATCTCAAGAACAGATTTGATGCATTAAATATCAATGACTGAAGACCAGAAGAGTTGAGAGATGACATCAAAAGCACCATATATGAAGAAATCAAAATGTCGTTATAAAGACAGCTAAGAAAAAAGAAAAAATAAATTAAAAAAACGGATGTCAGAAGAGACTGTGAACTTGTTCTCTGCTGTAAAAGACTCCTTTAAAGTGTTGAAGAGCAAAAATATCAGTTTGAGGACTAAGGTGCTCCTGACCTACAGCATGATATTTTCAATAGCCTCATATGCATGTTAAAGTTGAACAATGAAATCAGAAAACTAGAAGAATCGATGCATTGGAACTATGGTGTTGGTGAAGAACACTGAAAGTGTCATAGGCTGCCAGAAGAACAAAAAAATCTGTATTAAAAGAAGTACAGTCAAAATGCTCGTTAGAAGTAAGGATGGTGCCATTCTGTCTCATAATTTGGACATGTTATCGGGACAGACCCTGAAGAAGATTGGCAAAGTGGTGGATCAGCATAAAAAAAGAAGACAATGACAATAAGATGACTGACACAATGGCAGAAATACAGGATCCATACATAACAATTGTGAGGATGGCTCAGGACCAGGCAGTGTTTCATTCTCTTATGGATAGGGTCACTATGAATCAGAACCAACTACATGGTACATAACAGCAACAACAGCATGTACATACTACACCAGAGGGCCTGATGAGGTGCTCTAGGATAAGCACTGGAAAGCTAACCACAATGCAGTGGTTCAAATACACCAGATGCTCCTCTGAAACAAAATACTGGGTTGTTAAGAGTCGGAACCAACCCCACAGCACTTAACAAAAGCAACATACATCAAAGTTGATATTTTACATTTTGAAATATAGTAAATTTAATAGTATACTTCTGTAAACATAAAGTATTTGGATTTTGTTGTTGTTGTTGTTAGGTGCCATTGAGTTGGTACTGACCCATAGCGACCTTATGCACAGCAGAACGAAACACTGCCCATTCCTGGGCCAATCTCACTACTGTTGCCACACTTGAGTCCATAGATGCTGTAAAGAAAGCCTTTTATTTTACCCCTGTGAATAAACTGAAAAAAATATGAAAAGCTTCTACTTTACAGTCTAAATAATTCAACCAACCATTCACTCCATGGAAACCTTTTAAAGGCTTAATAGCCACAAATGTAGCTAGTCTGTATTAGAGTTACTGATCTGTACTAATATCCCAGAAGAGAAAATATTCTTCAAATTTGAAAATGGCAGCAAGTGAAGAAAGTCCTAGTCTTAGAGCAACTACTGAATGATATGAAATGTTAATTGGAATAAATAAAGGTTTCTGCTCTAAGATTCAAAAATTAAGCATTATGATATCAGAATGAGAATCACTGGCAGTCAGTTATCCATATCAAGGGATGGACATTATAGCACAGAGATGACAGAAAACCAATGGACCTTCAGAGGCTGTGGTGTGAAGATATCAATGTACACAATGACAATACAGTTGTCCCAATAGAACCACAGTGTCTGTGACCTAGAGTCAGTGGTTCTAGCCCCATATGCAATATTGTCCCTTGGTTTCCTCTAAAGATGCTGTGGACTATTTAGAAAGTTGTAAAATGACTGAATACTAACTACATAATTAGAGTGTCAGGAAATCCTAGAAAGAAGGTAAGATCTTTGAAACCAAAAGTATAGAGGATTACTAATGAAGATCAAAGAGCACAGCCTTCTGTATGGATTGCATCTCAATATCAGGAAAACAAAAATCCTTACCACTGGACCAATAAACAACATTCTTATCAATGGAGAAAAGATTGAAGTTGTCAAGGACTTCATTCTTCTTGGATCAACTATCAACACTCATGGAAGCAGTAGTCAAGAGATCAGACGACGTATTGCATTAGGCAAATCTGCTGCACAGGAACTTTTTAAAGTACTGAAGAGCAGAGATGTCAGCTTGAGGACTAAGGTGTCATGGTATTTTCAATAGCCTCATATGGATGCAAAAGCTGGACAGTGAATAAGGAAGATCATAGAAGAATTGATGCCTTTGAGTTGTGGTATTGGAGGAGAATACTGAAAGTGCCATGGACTGCCAAAAGAACCAATAGATCTTGGTTTTGGAAGAAGTGCAGCCAGAGTGCTCCTTGGGGGCCAGGATGGCTAAGCTTCGCCTCTCATACTTTGGACATGTTGTCAGGAGAGAACAGTCGCTGGAGAAGGATGTCATGCTGGGTAAGATGGAGGGTCAGAGAAAAAGAGGAAGACCCCCAACGAGATGGATCAGCCAGGTGGCATCATTGACGGTGTCAAGTGTGGCAGTGGTAGTGAGGTTGGCCCAGGTTCAGACATTGTTTTGTTCTGCTGTACATGGGGTCGCTATGAGTTGGTTCTGACTCGATGGCACCTGACAACAACAACAACAATTCTTCTTTTTATAATGAGCCCATTTTCTCATCATGGATAAAGGTCATTTGGCAATGTTGAAGTGGTAGCAGAAGTTGAAAGGATTTGAAGAATGCTTTGTAATGAGTGAGCACCTCTATAAAATCCCTGAATCTGCTTCTGTGAATAAGGGTTGGCACATCACATTGCTTGCTCTCATGAGGCTCATAGGCTACAAGAGCACAATAGAATCTTCTAAGATGTACAAATGTTTCTGCCTTTTCTATATTACCCTGTACCCGTAGGGAATCCTTTATGTAATAGGAAGACTCCTTGTATTTATAACAAAAGGCATTCAATTAATATTTGATAAATGAATGAATGAGAGTTATTAATTTTTCAAGGAAAAAGACAGAAACATTTATACAAGGCTATCTTAAAATTTAATGGAGACAGTAAGATGCTAGCTGGATATTTTTTGAATGTGGTAAAGATTATAATAACACATTAAGTGCTAAACTAAAGGAAATTTCTGTCAAGATTCTTGACCATTTCTTGTGGCTGTGATAGTAGTTTTGAGGGCTTCTTTGTCTCGCTCTCTTCCTCACTCTCGTTCACACACACACACACACACACACACATACACAAATAGAATCTTAACTGATTATATGGAAGCCTCAGAAAATTCTGGTGTGGGCGTTGGGTTAATTAGCTGGACTGCAAAATTGGTTTGAACTGCAAGGTTGACGGTTCAAGCTCACCAGCCACTCCTTGGAAACCCTATACAATGTCGCTATGAGTCAGATCTGACTGGAAGGCACTTAACAACAACAACCATAAAACCTTCTCCCTTCAGAGAATCTGCATCCAAGTTTTACTGATTTTCCCGTGGTTACAAATTGGGCTGCTAATCTCAAGGTCAGCAGTTTGAAACGACCAGCAGTTCTGCAGCAGAAAGATGAGGCTTTCTGCTCCCGTAAAGGTTTACAACCTCGGAAACCCCATTCAGGGTCGCTATGGGTAGGAATCAACTCAACAGCACTTAACAACAACAAATCTCTACTTCCAACTTTAGACTTATTTGTGTCATATATTAAAAACTTTCAGTATGATATTCTCCTCTAAAAATGTGTTAAATGAGTGGGTGCCTTAGGGGACACCTTCTACTTTAAGAGCATTAAGTAGTAATGTGAGTTTTATGTTTGAGGAAGCTGGATCCTTGAATCAAGGGTAGTGAGGCTCTCTCCCTTGTTCCTGCTTTTCTTCTTTGGAGGTTCTTCTCTTCCACTATTGAATATATTTCATTAGGAAACAACATTTGATATCATTATTGACAAATTATTTGATCTATAGCCTTTGTATTGCCTCAATCTTAGGTAGACAGAGGCTGTTTTCCTTCTGAAAAGGAAAGGGGTAGGGATGGGACTTTGAAAGGAATTTCAACTCTGAGTTGATTAGATTGCATTTTGTAAGGAGAGGGGATCTCTGTCTTCATCCTCTCATCAGAGTTTAATACCCACACTGCCTGTTGAGTTCTACCTGTGGATACTCTAACAGCTTCAAATGGTATACTGCATCAAAAACTCCCATTAATCTTTTATATATATTCTTATGGCTACTGTATTATATTTTTTCCTTTATGTCATAAATCTCTATACTTACACTTGCCGCAGAAACCAAAACTGACATTTAATACCTAACATATTGGTTAAATCTTTTCCCCAAGTTACCCGATCAGAAGAATGACTAGACACAAAAAATTCAAAGCCACTTCTTTATAAAAGGTTCCCAACCTTGAGGTCTTTCTTTCAACCTAGATCCAGAGGGATTTATGCTTGAAAGTTGTTTCTTCCTGAGTAAAAATGACTGCAGAATAAGCATTATCTAAATAGTTATACAGAATTGAAAGAGAAACAAACAGAAATTAGGAGAATTAAGTAACAAAATGTTCAGAGAAAAAGCCAAAACTTATATGCTATTTAGAGGGGAAAAAAAAGCAGTAGGTATGCCTCAGAAAAACCTCTTCAGGAATGTGAAAGACATGCCTAGAGCAATATGCCACATCAAGAGAAATAAAACACTACTCATAAGTCTCCCTGATATTTATAGAGGCAAATATTAGCTTTTGTTCAATTTTAAGAGGAAAATGTATTTAATTTTAAATAAGGTTTATAAAAAAATCAATTTAATGTCACACACCATTTAAATTAACATAATATAAAATGTGGTTCTGACTGGACATTTAGCTCATTATCAATAATGTTCCCAAACACCATTACTGAAAGATGGACTTCCTAAGCAATTAGGCATTGGAGCATTATAATTAAAAATTAAATCAGTGTTCAAATAAGCATAATTGAATAATCACTATAATCCTCTGAAACACATCAATAGCTAAAAGAGTCTGGTTTTTTATCACATAAAAAAAAAAATCTCATCAACTCTATAGTAAAATTCTGAAAATATACTTAGAAGTCACCTTTATTGATAGTTCATCTAAGTAACACTTTAAATTAAAGTGATTATACATGTGTGTCTTGGTTTCCTTCTTAATGGGGAAATCACAACAGCTATATTTCAAGCATGAGCATGAAGAGACTCCAAGAAGTACAAGTGAGAATGAGTAAGTCTGGAAAAGATCGGTAGGAAAGTCCCTTGCAGCTGTAAGAGCTCTTAGCCCTTTTGTAATCCATGTGATAAATGCTGGTCACCCACAGTTTCCCTCTCTGGGGGTTAGTGGGAACCTGCTATCCCATTTTTTTGCTTGTGTGGCCTCCCGGTGGGGCCTGGACAACTGCAGGAATTTAAAGAAATGGGCCTCAACCCAACAACCCCAGAGCCAGACACCCTTTGGGACTTATATCCCACTAATTGTGTTAAAATTTTACTTTTCAGTTTATTCAAAATGATTTCCATTACTGAAGACATATGGTTTCAACAAAAAAATTCAAATTATAAAATAAGTATTCTTTAAACTATCTTACCTAATCATAATTACCTTATTGTTGTTGTTAGATGCCATTGAGTCCTTACTGACTTAGAGTGACCAGGTATAAAGTGTCCGAGGCTATAAATCTTCATGGGAGCAGACAGTCTCTTCATTCTCCTATGGAATAGCTGGTGAGCTCGAACTGCAAGCCTGGTAATTAGCCATCCAGTACGTATCTTACAGCACCACCAGAGCTAATCAGAATTACCTAGGGAAAATATTTTAGGTGAAAAAGAGCAGTGCATTTATTAAAGATTTAGAAGACTTTGGAGCCTGACTATCTCTGTTTGAGACCTGTTTCCATCATTTATTAACTGTTTGACCTTAGACACTACTTATCTTTTCTGTGAATTAGTTTCCTTGGGGTGAATTGTTGTTGTTGTGAAATGCTGTCAAGGCAGTTCAGAACAATAGCAACCCTATGTAGGGTTTCCAAGGAGAGACTGGTGAGCTTGAACCACCGACCTTGTAGTTCAAATGGCTTTACAGTCTGATGCATTAACCCACAGCACCACACCAGGACTCCAGGGGTGAATGGTATAATCATATAAATACTTCACAGAGTAGTTGTGAGAATTAAAAGAGTTAATTTACAGGTGCCTCAAAAATCTAAACATTTGTTTAAATGGAAAGTAGTTTTGATGACTTAAATTGTATCCCTTGGAAATGTGTGTTGGAGTCCTAACCCCTGTACTTATAGATGTGATTTTACTTGGAAACGTATTTTTCTTTTTTATTAATTGTTGTTGATTAATAAGAACATATTATTGCATGTTGTTGTTGTTAAGTGCCATCAAGTCAGTTCTGAGTCCTAGCAAACCTGTATAGGTTTCTAAGGAGCAGCTGGTGGGTTTGAACTGGTGACTTTGTGGTTAGCAGTCCAGTACTTATCATACAGTATGTTTTTGTTGTTGTTAAGTGCAGTCAAGTCAGTTCCAACTCATAGAGATCCTACATAGGACTTCCAAAGAGCAGTTGGTGTGTTTGAACTGCCAACCTCTTGGTTAGCAGTCCAGCACTTATCCTATGGTGCCACACATGTATAGTGTATCCTAAACCTAATCACATATGAATGATATAAAGAACAGACTAGAGAAGCCCTGGTAATGCAGTAATTAAACACTTGGCTGCTTACCCAAATGGCAAAGAGATTCCAACACAGCAGCCACTCAATGGGAGAAGCATGTTGTAGTCTGCTTGTACAAACACTACAGCCTTGGAAAGCTTCTGGGGCAGCTCTACTCTGTCCTATAGGCTTGCTATGAGTCAAGTTGAATCAACAGCAATGTGAAAAACAACTCTATCTGATGACAATGAAAGCAGAAAAATCTATAAACCCAGGAACTTATAGATTGTTGGCTACTGTTGTTATTGTTATTAGGTGTCCTCGAGCTGGCATTGACTCATAGCAAACTTAGGCACAACAGAACAGAAACGACGCAGTCCTGCACCAATCTCACAATCGCTGCTATACTTGAGACTATCACTACAGCCACTTGTTGGCTATTAAAGCTGAAATAGACTAGGAAGGACCTCTGCCTAAAGCCATATTTTGAATTCAGACTTTCAACAACCTAAACTGTGGGGGAAAAAATATTTCTGTTTTTTGTTTTAAAACCATTCACTTGTGTTATTTCTGTTATAGCAGCACTAGGAGAGTAAGACATGTAGCATATAGCAGAGGACTGAAAGAGGTCAGAGTGACCCTCCTGGGCCTACTGCTCAATTGTGTGTGGAGTTGGGAATAGTCTCTAACCTCTTTGAGTGCAATTTCTTGTTTTCAAATGAGAATCACATCAGCATCTACCTGATAGGTTGTGAACAGGATGCCATGACCTACTGAGTGCTGAGTTCATGATTCAGAGTCAGGTTAAGTGTGAATGCTCTCAGAAATGGGCGTACGTACCCCCAAACAGGAAACAACTCAATGACACCTAACAATAACAAACAACAACCCCAACAAATATAGCTCAGGGGTTTGGTACTGTCTTGGCTCTCTATACAACATAGGCCCTTAACCAAAGCACTTTGATCCTTGCGTTTCTTTGAATTATTGAACATGATTTTATTCTTTTTTTTTTTTTTTAGCCCATGAACTTAAAAGAAAAAGTTATGCTTCCAAAGATTTCCCGGTGATGTTAAGTGATTTGTCAAATGCTGCAGTTTACAACAAATCATACTCAGACACCAAAGTAAAGTTAGTCTATAGTCTGTTTGGCTCATTTTCTTGGCTGAATGAATTTAAAGTCTATGAAATGTGCTGGAGTAGTGGTGACTGTGTGCTGTTAGGCTAGTTCTATCATATAGCAACCCTGCCTAGGGTTTCTGAGGCTGTAAATATTTATGGGAGCAGATAGCCTCATCTTTCTCCCATGACACTGCTGGATTAGAACTGCTGACCTTATGGTTAATAGCCCAATAAGCAACCCACACACTATTAAGGCTCCCTTTGTGAAAGTTGATCAAATTCAAATGAATTGTGTGTGCCTCACAGAAAAATTATAGAAAGGATTTTGGTATCTGTGCTTAACCCTCATACTGTAATTCTTAAAATTGGGAACATTATTTGGAATTAGAATTACCTTCTGTCAGCTAAGGAATATGACAGTGATTAAAACATCATTTTACTAAAACACTAAAGACCAGTGTGCCTCAAAACAAACTATTCAGAAAACTCAAGAAAAGAAAGTATTACCTTATCATATGGTGAGGCTTCAGTGAGTCTGATTTCTCTATCATTGAACATAATTTTGAATAACCCCTCTCTCTGAGAATTTGGGAACTTTCTTTACAGAGGAAATATAGCTTGTCTTTTACTTATTTGTCAAGTACTGATACCAACCTGACCAAGATTCCAAACCAGGTCAAAACAAAACCCTATGAGGTATTTGAAAGAGACTCCCAATTTGTTTTATACACTCTGTACTGCAGGCACTGGTTAGTCACTACATGAACAAGGTGGTAAGTAGATGGGGGAAGAGTTGGAGACTTAGCAAATTCAGCTTCCCTCTTTACAAGTGTGAAGACAAAGCCTCCTGACACTGCTTTGGTTTGCATCACATACCCTTCACCTGACTAAAGCCTACTATTCTTTATCAGAAAGATTTTCCCTGAATAGGACAGACCTCCAATCTAAGTAACACATTCTGTTTATATAGTCCCTGTGATAAGTAGAATTCCAAGATGTCCCCCAAAATCTCTAAACCAAAGTACATGCCTTGTATGAGAGGGCTTCAAAAAGTTCATGAAAAAATTGCATCAAAAGATCATAGAATTTTTCCAAAATTTTCAAAGCCTCGTAGAATCTCTGGGATTTACAAATATGATGATCATGATACTGTGTTGAGGATATGTTACATACCACAGTTCACTTTAAGAAGAGGATCTAATCACATGAGTCCTTAAAAGGGGTTGGTCTCTTCATTAGTAAGGAGATTTAAAGCATGAGAAGGACTTGCTATGAGTGAGATACTCTCCTTTGCTAACTTTGAAGTATAAGGTGATTGTTAGAACGGAATACAGGCTATGAGCTGCCCTAATAGACAACCAACAAAAATATGTTGACTAATGCTGACTGCAGTTCTACAACTAAGTATATATGAGCTTGGGAAAGGACCCTGACCTTCAGATGAATACTTTAATTTTTATTTAGCCTTGTGAAATCCTGAAGAGAAAATCCAGCCATAATGAAGCTGAATTTCTGACCTATGGTACCGTGAACTATTAAATGTACATCATTTTTTTAAGTAACTGTTTGTGGTATGAAGCATTACAAAATAAATATACTTGTACTCCTACAAGACCTTGTACTTTTCTTTCAAAACACTTACAGCATTTATTTCCTGATGCGTATGCACATATAGATATATCTAAATAAAGTTATTAGGGTACTTTGGCAGTGCAAATAGTTTTCACTTGACGAACACTTGGATGTGGCTCAAACCCATGAAGCAGCACCATGGAATAAAATCTGTAATTGCTTATACAATCATTATCTGGCAATTGGAACTGTAATGATTACTAAAAACCCCTAAATCATAATGCCAATTTTGATAAATAGCAACTGTGACAGTTAAGGTTTTCTGTCAACTTTACTGAATCAGGATTACTATGGTTTGGCAGTTGAGATGTGATTATCTCCATGGTGAAACCTAATACAGTGTTGTTGCTGTTGTTAAGTGCCGTCGAGTTGGTTCAGACCCACAGCGACCCTGTACAGGGTTTCCAAGGCTGTAAATCTTTACGGGAGCAGAACGCCTCATCTTTCTGGAGAGGCTGGCCTTAAGGTTCACAGCCCGATTCGTAACCACTACACTACCAGAGCTCCTTTAATACAGTGTAGTTAACGCTATGATGATAGGCTATGAGCAGCCAATCAATTGAAAGTATGTTTCCTTGGGGGTGTGGCCTGATTCCAATAGAATGGAAACTTAGGAAAAGCTTGCCGGTTTTCTGCTGGGTCTGGATCTTGCATATGTCTTGTCCTCCCAACCTCTGGATCTTTGGAAGTGAGCCAGTGGCCTACTTTATTATCTGCTTGCTGGACATACATACAAGCTTGAGTAAAAAAAATATCCACACTCTGGCAAAGAATTTATTTTAATCAACTTATATAAAAGACAAATACTTCATTTTTCAACATAAACTCCTTGCTTTTTAATACACTTTGTCCATCTGTCAACAAGCTTTTGAATCCCCTTATTAAAACATGTTTTACGCTGAGCTGAGAGACACAAATGAACCACTGTCTTCATTTCTTCATCATAGGTGAATCTTCATCCTTGAAGGGATGCTCTCAAAAGACCAGAGAGGTGAAAGTCCAAAGGAGCAAGATCAGGACTATAGGCAGGATGCTTTAACAACTCAAAGTGAAGTTTTTACAGTGTTTACGGTGTGAGTCCTGGTGTGGCGCTGTGGATTAATGTGCCAGACTGCAAAGCCCTTTGAACTGCAAGGTTAGCGGTTCAAGGTTCAAGCTCACCAGCCCCTCCCCGGAAACCATACACTGCAAAGCCCTTTGAACTGCAAGGTTAGCGGTTCAAGGTTCAAGCTCACCAGCCCCTCCCCGGAAACCATACACAGGGTCATTATGGGTCTGAATGAACTCCAAGCACTTAACAACAACAACAACAGTGTGGGCAGAGGTATGCAGATGTGCACTGTTATGCAAGATCAACAACTCCTTGGATGGCAATGCTCTGCATTTAATCCAAAATTTAGTCTTCACCTATTCAGTGAGCATCTCACTGTTAATTGTTTAACCTTTTTTCTTGATACTGTTCCCTTACTAGCCCTTGAGAATCCCAGAAAACTGTAAGCATCAATTTTCCAGCTGATGGTTGATTTTTAAAAATTTTTCCTTTGTCGGCAATTGAGAATGTTTGTATTCCATACTCTGCCATTTTCTCTCTCAGGCTTATAGTGATGAATCCATGTCTTGCCACCAGTAATGTTTGTTTTTAAGAAACTTTTACCTTCCTTTGAGTATCTGTCTAAATTTTGTTTGCAGGTGTCCAAACGCTTCTGTTTATGGTCTTCTGTAAGTTGTTTTGGTACCCACCTCACATAACCTTTCAAACCCAAATCTGTCTTGAATTTTTTCATAGGCAGAGGCTTGGCTGATTTGCAATGTAATCTGCTGTCATTCGTCAATTCAACAGAATCATTTCACGTGCACACTCAATGTTGTCATCAGCCATGGACATGGATGAGCGTTTTAATATAACTGGAGTATGAGTAATTTTTTTACTCACCCTCATATAATATATAGACATTTTCTGACAAAATCATCCTGCCAAATATGAATTATTTCTAGAATCCTTAAGCCTAAGAGAAAAAAACAAAAAAACCCACAAAAACTCTATCATGAATAAGTCACTTTTATGCTAGGTATTTCTGTCCCTTGCTGTTGTTGTTAGATGCTATTGAGTCGTCCCCAACTCATTAGCGACCTTATGTATACAAGAAGAAAACGTTACCTGGTCCTGTGCCATCACCCACCATAACTACCACTGAACCCACAGTTGTAGTCACAACCCATAGTTGTGTCAATCTACTTGATTGAGGGTCTTCCTATTTTTCACTGACCTTCCACTTTCCTAAGTATGATATCTTTGTCTAGCAATTGGTCCATACAGACAATGCATCTAATGTACATTAGACAAAATTTCACCATCCTTACTTCTAAGGAACATTCTGACTGTATTTCTCCCAAGACAGATATATTCATTTCAAGAATATATCTGTCTTGGGAGAAATATTGACTATATCATAGCCTAAAAGAGAAGTTCATGATATAGTCAATATTCTCTTCCAACACCAAATTTATAGGCATCAATTCTTTTTCTTCCTTATTCATTGCCTGTTTTTTGCATATGTATGAGTTGACTAAAAACACGGACTTTGGTTAGGAAAACCTTAGTCCTTGAAATGACATCCTTGTTTTAACACCATAAAGAGAGTCCTGGTGTTACCTTGTGGAGTAAAACAATAGACTGCAAGGCCAATTTGAACCACAAGATCGGTGGTTCAAACTCACCAGCCACTCCTTGGAAACCCTATACAGGGTTGCTATGAATCAGAACTGACTCAACAGCACTTAACAGGCAACAAAGACATTTTTGCAGCAGATTTGTCTAAGGCAATATACCATATGATTTCTGGACTGCTGCTCCCATAGGAGTTAATATTGATCCAAGTAAAATGAAATCCCTGACAATTTCAATATTTTTTTTCATTTATAATAATGTTGTTTATTGGTCCAGCTGTGAGAAATTTTCATTTCTTTATGTAGAGGTATAACATACTGAAAAGTATCTTGGTGTGGCACTGTAGGATAAGCACTGAACTGCTAACCACAAGGGTGTTCATTCAAACCAGCTACTTCTTGGAAACTCTCCTCAGGGTCTGTATGAGTCAGAATCAACTTAACAGCACTTAATAACAACACCATATTGAATGTTATGGTCTTCAGTACTTATCAATAAACGCTTCAAATTCTCTTCCCTCTCTGCAAGCAAAGTTGTGTCATCTGACTATCACAGGTCGTTAGTAAGTCTTCCCCCAATCTTGATGTTTGTTCTTCTTCATATAGCCCAACCTCTCATTTTATTTGCTCCGTATGCAGACTGAATAAGTAGAGTGAAATAATACAATTCTAGCACACACCCTCCCTGATTTGAAACCATTCAATATCACCTTATTCTGTTCTAATGACTGATATTTTTTTCCATAGCTTATGAGTTATTTTTTAAAAAAACATTTCATCCAAAGTACCACTTCAGACTATTTATGTACACATAAACAATTCTAATGACTGAATTATGTTCATATAGGTTCCATATGAACACAATTAAATGTTCCAGAATTCCTATTCCTCACAATGTTATCCATAGTTTGTTATGATCCACACAATCGAATGTCTTTGCATAGTCAATAAAACACAAATATATTTCCAGTATTCTTTGCTTCCAATCAAGGTCTAACTGATATCAGCAGTGATCTCCCTCATTCCACATTCTCTTCTGAATCTGACTTGAATTTCTGGCAGTTTCCTATTAAAGTATGCTGTGAACAATTTGTTGGATTATCTTCAGCAAAGTTTTACTTGTATGTTTTTAATAATCTCTGTTAGGTCACTTTTCTTTGGAATGGGCACAAATATGAATTACTTGCAGGTGTTAGACAGTAACAATCTTTCAAATTTCTTGACATAGATGAGTGAGCATTTATCTTATTTTTAATCAATGGCTTCAGTGCACTGTGGATGTCTTATTTTGTACATTTGGTTCTTGATCATAGGCTATCTCCTGACATGGTTGAATGTCAACCAGTAATTCTGGTACAGTGACTCAGAAGTAGTTTATTTGATTACTGTGCATTCAATCTCAAAAGCTCCATGTGTCTAGTTACCATATATGTTTCCTTTGCACTAATCAAACTCATAATGAATTCCTTTTCCTGTTGACTGAGTTAAATCTGGCTCCTGTCTATCGCTTTTGCTTATTCAAGTAAAGGTGAAAGAAAAGTAAATTCAAATGGATAATATATATACATATATATAGGATCAGACGAATACAAAATGCAGAGGAAGTCAAGGCTGTAGGCAAAATTCAATCAACATTTCAATCAATGTCACCAGAGATCAATTTCTCTGCCACCCTGTCTTCCACAATTTCAATTTCACTTACATTGGTTCCCTTGAAACTCCAGTAACTCTTTTTTGACTGGTGAAATTAATTAAAGTAGTTAAGTACATTTTTTGCAGTGTGGTGCTGTAAGACAAGCACTCATCTGTGATGTCAATTTGAACTGCAAGGTCAGTGGTTCAAATCCACCAACAACTCCTTGAAAACCCTATACAAGGTCACTATGAGTTAGAACCACCTTGACAGCACGTAACAACAACAACAGTAGAGAAAGAGAAAAGATATCATGTGGTAGCCTCCAAAGAAAAGAGAGCAATTTTAGACTGAAAGTTGGATAACCCTATACAATCTATATAGCTGAGAATGGGAGGGGCTTACCCCAGCAAAAGGTGAATTTCCTTATTGGTAAACAGGAGTAGGAATATTTATCTTACATACCTGAGAAGATTGTTATGATGACTAAGTAGTACAATGATTGAGGTGTTTAAAAATTATAAATTACTTCATAAATATGAGTTAATATTAGTAGTACTGGAGTCTTGGTGTGATGCTGAGGGTCAAAGCACTGGACTTCTAGGTTGATTTGAACCTTATGGTCACTGGTTCAGGCTCACCAGTCACTCCTCAGAAACCCTATACAGGGTTACTATGAGTTGGAACTGACTCGATGGCACTTAACAGTAACAACATTATCAGTATTAGGAGTCCTGGTGTGGCACTGTAGGATACGGATTTAGACTGTCAACCACGAGGTCAGCAGTTCAAACCCACTAGCTGCTCCTCAGGAACCCTATATTTGGTCACTATGACTTGGAAACAACTTGAATGGCACTTAACAACAGCAATGTTATTGATAGTCATGTCCTCACTCTCTCTCTTTTGCCTTCTATGAAAACTGCTTAGAGTTTGTGTCACAACATTAAAGGTATTAGTAACCTAAAGTTTTATATAAGTCCTCACTTTTCATAAAATACATTTATGGTGCTATTTAGTCCTTTTAATTACAATTGACAATATGCCCTGTTTCCTCTGGTTGCCACTTTCATAATTCCTGCAATGGCATAGTTTTTTCACCTTTGTAATGTCTTATAGATGCCCACTGTCACTAAGCAGTTGCCAACCTCACTAAGTCAATGATTTTTAAATAACACTGTAGTGTGAAAATGGGAGTGAAGGGGTAGTCTTGCTCTCTAATGTTTTCTTTCTTTTGTACCCAGGAATCTTCTTTAAAATAGAATTCTAACTATATAACATACAATTAACATTTCTGAGTGATTTTTCAGCATACTTATAGTAAACTCCAAGTATTACTTATATAGTCTGCAGTCATGGGAGCTTAACTACCTCTCCATATTCATTTCCTTGCTTCATCCATGTTCCCTCCACTGAGGTCTTATACAGGTACTCTACCTACCCACCACTCTTTGGAAACCTTATACAGTGTTGCTTTGAATCAGAATTGATTTGGTGGCACCTAACAAGCACACTAAGAGTTATCTTTTGGTGCTATAAGTTAACCACTGGACTGCTAAACAGAGGTTGGTGGTTCAATCATACCAGCTGCTCCTTGGAAACCATATACAGATTTACTATGAGTCAGAACTGACTCAGTGACACTGAACAATAGGCTTCTCACACATTTTATGATCAATCATCACTTCAGCATGATGTTCCCTCTGTCTGCAATACCCTTGTTAACTCCAAACTGTTGCCGGCAACACCAATGGCTCTACCTCTTTTACGATATCTTACTAATTTAGCCAAGACTTAGACTTATTCTAGACCAGCTTTCTTTCTGGAGCCCAGGGATGTAAAAATGCCTTCACTTCCCATTATCTTACTCCTTAGTATACCATGCTTCTACTTTTTGTTTAATGTCCGTGTTTCTTAGTGATTCTGATTTCAAGGTGTGTATTTTGTTTTTGTTTTGTGGCACTATATCCTGAAAGTTTGACTAATGTCTAATGCCTATGGAACTCAATAAATATATACTGTATCAATTAATTAATCAATCAATGCAGGCCCAAAGAGTTTGTTTATTCCTAAAATGAACATTATAGAATTCTACAAAACAAAATGTAATATTGTTAATGGCAAGCAACTAACAGGTGAAAAAAAAGTGAATAGGTATCTTCTTAAAGCTTTCAAAATGGCAGTAATATTTGAGTGTCAATTTATATTTATGAAATATTTAGTTTGACATACTAAGTTTACATCTGTGACCCTTATCTTTTGGAATTTGCAAATGTTTCAATTTGTTCAATTTCACAATTATTTCAACATTCACAAATATATATATATTTTTTCTAATATGAGGGATTACTTCTTCTTTTGATAACATTTACCAACAGTCTGGAATAACTGGTAACTTTGTGTGCTTAAAAACTCAGGGCTGATATTCACTCAGTGAAAGCTAGTGATAGCTGGCTGTGATCCCACAATCTAAGCTCAGTATTAGGAAATGTTAATCAGTGTCTTGGTTCTTCTGTCTCAGACCTTCATGGGTGAGGACAGCAAGGAGACAGGAATGGCAGGGTAGGAACAGATAGAATGGAACAGATCATACAAGAGGCCTTGGATACAAAGAGATTTTGAAGATGTCATCAATTCCTGTTCAAAATAAGATACTTTTTCTTTGTCAAATCCTTGCTTCTATAATGGGTCATAAAAGGTTTTGAACCCTAAGACAGGATTTCAACCATGATGAATGGATGTCCCTGAAACATCATCAAGGGTCAATCTGAATAGTAAGGTTGACTCTGAGGCCGATCTTTCAGGAGGCTCTTGTGACCCTTTAAATCTACTTTATAAGAGAAGCATTTTAAGTTGATTTAGTGAGATGGCGAAAACTTAATTAGTTTTTAAATAGTTACCTAATGGATCCTTTTTGAGATATAAGGTTGAGCCATAGCTGTAGCTGCAATGCAATTAATTTTAAGTTTTATAAGCCATAAATGGTAATCACGGCCCTACAAATTAGCTAAGGTGGGGAGATAATATTTAGATGCTGCACTGACACCAAGAAACTTAAAGCAGGTTAATTGGGTGGCAATTAGTAAGAAGAGTGTTAATTACCATACTAGTCTCATATTATGCAAATGAAATTACATTTCAATTAACAGTTAAGAAACCAAACAATTTTAAGTGCATGGGTGATAATAGCAGTCTGTATGTTTCAAAGAAACCAAAGAAAAATCTCCTAACTGAGCAATTTTGTTTATCCTCAATTCAGTAAAATTGTGATCACTTTCTTATTTTTGTGCATAAATTTAGAAATGCTTTCCATGTTTTCAGTGTTCACATTTGCAATATCAAAACTATTTATAATATTATATCCTAGGATTATATGTAAGAGAAGAAATGCATGGTGCATTTAGTTGAGTTCTGTCTTTAATGTGGGAGGAAACTAGGACTAAGTATGTGTAAACAAATGGTTAAGTTGAAACAGCTAATTAGGGACAAAGATGGATCAAGATTGTGGGGACCTGATAAAAGGACACTATCTACAACACTAAAACCTTACTTGTTTTCAGTGGAACTCTAAGAACTTCAAGAACCCAATATCTGGAGTCAGACCAATCTATGTTAGAGAACAAGATCTTTCATTTCTTAGCTGTGTGAGTACTGACAAGTTACTTAATCTCTCTGAGCTTAAATTTATCCATCTTTAAAACAAGAAAATTGTTCACACGTTATAGTTTTTTGAATGTATTAAGAAAACAGGGAAGAACAAACAAGATGGCGGATCAGATGGAAGTGCAGTAGGAGCTCCATCAGCAACAACACAGAATAGTCGACCAAGCAGATATAGGGGATGGTCCCAGAACTCTGAACCATGTATAAATGAACATTTATAAGGTTGGAAGGCTTACAGCTGGGGAAATTTGTGGCAGAAGCAAGAAATTCATTCCTTTCAAATTTGGGACGCTTAGCTGCTCCAGGAGCCACCATCTTGTGTGAGATCAAGCAGGGGAAGAATCGGAGTGACTGTAGACACCTGGTAGAACCGCGGAGATAAATGTGTGACCATTCTTTTCTTTTGGTATCTGTTCATTGGTTCCTTGCTGTCTAAGAACCTCCATTCTGGTGACTATAGGGGTGCCTGAGCTAGTGGACACCCCAGCCCCACCCTCGGAGGGTTCTACTATGCATGCGCACAGATCTTCTCGAAATTTAAAGAGACAGTTTCCACTTAAAACCAAACAGCCAAAGCTGGCCCTGAACTGTTTATAACTAGAAAAAAGGCCTGAATGGGTATTGTGGAGTGGGACAAGCAGACAAAAAAGGAAATAGGCCAAAAATTAAATCCTAAGTTATGTCAAAACGACCAACAGTGGCATCTTGAAATTTCTCAAGAAGAAGAGTGAAAAGGGAAGCCCATTTCCTGATCACATCTATCTGGAGGCAATCAGAAAGCATAAAAAATACCAAAATACATACCCTCTAAGTATTAAGGCCACACATAACCCCTAAATATGCCTAAAAAACAGAAGCAGATGACCATACCTACACATGTCCAGAAAGAAGATAAAGTGACTGAGGCAAATGAGCTGGAAATAGACCTACACTCCATACTTGAAGATGGGCAGACTTTGGAAATACCGGAGAAGGAATTCAGAAAAATGATTACAAAATGTATCAAAACATTATACAGTGGAGATGAGAAAAATAAAGAAGAAGTCAGGAAAGTGATACAGGAACAATCAAATAAGATAAAAACAGCATTGGAAACAATTCAAAACCTACAGAAAGAGGTCCAAGGTTCTAATAATAGAATATCAGAAATGGACAATACACTGAAAGGGCAAAGGAGTAGAATTGAAGAGCTAGAAGCCAGAACTAGTGAACTAGAAGACAAATCTCTCAACACTACTAAGATAGAAGAGCAAACACAAAAAAGGATAAAAAAAAAAAAAATCTGGAGAAGGCCTAAGATTCATGTTGGATAACAGGAAGAAGAATAACATGACTTATTGGCATTCCAGAACAGGAACAATCACAGAAGTCCACAGAAGAGATAATTGAAGCGCTTCTGGAAGAAAATTTTCCTAACATCCTGAAAAGTGAAAAGATAAGCATTCAAGAAGCTCAATGAATCCCAGGATGGATAGACCCTAAAAGACAATCACCAAGACATATAATAATCAAGCTTTCCAAAATCAAAGATAAGGACAGGATCTTGAAAGCAGCTTGGGAAAAGAGAAATATAACATTCAAAGGGAAGTAAATCAGATTAAGCTCGGATTTCTCAACAGAAACCATGCAGGCAAGAAGGCAATGGGGAAACATATATAAAACCCTGAAAGACAAAAACTGCCACCCAAGAATCCTCTACCCAGCAAAGCTGTCAATCTAATATGATGGTGTAATCAAAACATTCCAGAATAAACAGAAGCTAAGGGATTTTGCCAAGGCCAACCCTGCTATGAAAAACATCCTAAAGGAAGTTGTGTGGAATGAGAACCAACAAGAACAGACAACAACTACAGAATGATGTACATGGCAGCATCAACCTGAATTCAGTTGACAAATGGAAGAGTCAAGAACAGAATAAAATTATAAGAACAGAGGATCTGGGAGGTCAGTCTATGATCAAAACAATTACAATGTGAAAGAATGTACACACAGAGGAACAGAGATCCAGGTGGTAGGAAGGCCAGGTAGATTACTGAATAAAATAGACTATCTTAAATGGAGGGTAGAGGGTAGAACTAATGGAATATAAAGTAACCACAATGAGGTTGGGGTGGGGGTTTACTTTGGGTGTTAGGGAGGGTAATACAAGAAGGGGAGAGGAGGCAGAAGAACAAAATAGATAGGGGAACACTGAGACAGGTTTGCATGGCCTAGTGGGACAGAGGTAAATAGTGATGCATTGGAACAACAGGGCTCTGGGATACAGGGATCTGGGTATAGCTTGAAGAGGGTAAATAGTACTAAAACCCTTGACTGCCTTATGAATATTAGTTTCCCTTTCCTACTATTGTAAAATAGACACTTTAGTGGGATAGAAAGGAATGTTGGGAAACATGATTAGAGAAAACTTGTAAGCCCACCTTCAGCCTATAACTGATTAGAATACCTAAAAGGGGTTCTACAACTTGCTCAGTGAAATAGGCTTCATGCAAAACCTTTACAGAGTATAGGACCTTAGGTGGAATCCTGAGTCTCATCCACAACCTTGTGAGGTGAGACATTCCCACTAGAAAGGACAAGCAGACTGGAACAGCTACAGTGACAGAAGACACAACTTCATGACGAACCTGACCTATACTCAGTGGGGTAGTTTCTCTAAATACCAACATAGAGGGAAAGAGTCTTCAAATCAAGTATCAATTCTATCCACTCTGTACACAGGGTAGATAGGGATGGGCAAATTAGACACTGGCTACCTAAAATGAGAGGGCAATAAAGGCACGAAGTGACTGGCTTACAAGGTTTCAAGAGGGAGTTTAGTTTAAGAGTATGGGGGGAAAGAAAGAGTCCCCACTGAGTAGCTGTCATCTTGTCTAGATGGGTCTGGTGAAAAGAGATGGGGATAAGATTCGTAAGATTCAATAGTGAATAATTGTTATCATGACTAATCACAAGTGTCACAATTGTAAAGGTAGCAAATACTGTTGAAAGATGATGCACGGAGGATATCGTAATCATGAAATGATGAATATAAAACCGATGGTCTCCCATGTAAACTATCACTCAACTCACAGTAAAAACATAAAATAAATAAATAAATAAATAACACTAGAAAAAAAGAAAACAAGGGGTTGGAGAAAGTTGGTGGAATAGACAGGAAAGCCGTGTGGGCTCTTTGCAGCAAGGATATGGAAAACCAGACAAGATCTGTACAAAGGAAGGGCCTGGAACTCTGACCTTTAGAGAAAGAGGAAAAAAAACCCAAAAAACTGGATCAAGCGCTTACTGGGAGCCAGAGTTGAATAAACTCAACAAGAGATGTGGTGACTGACAAGCAGCAACATTGGACAGTTCCTGCATCAGCCATCTTGAAAATTCATGAATGTCTTTAGAGATGAGAAAACATATTGGCATAGCAAAATCCCACTGGAGGTTCAAGGTTACAAAGGTGCAATTTATTTATTTTTTTCCTCCTTATTTTTCCAACCAGTGTACATTCCCAGGGAATCTTCGGCTTTCCAGGTTGTTGGATGCACTTGGAAGTCATAAACTGAATAAGGAGCTATATACAATAGTACCATTCAGGCAGACTTTGATCCAGACCTGCAAAGATGACCTTGGCCAGACCTGCACTGGTTCTCAATAGGACAGGGGGTTGAATGGGGAGGAGGTGGAAGGAGTGGGAGAGGGAAAGAAAGAAGGTGGTGATCTGTGTGGGCCTAAACTCCAGATGTAGCATGGCCCATGTGAACTTTCTTAGATGGATGTGAATGTAAGAGGCCAGTAGGTGGCGCACCATACTGCGTACTGGCAGAAAGAAAACCACTGACTTTCAGTCCCTGCCTTCAACTCCCCACACTGTGTGGGCTGTTTGGGGGTTGGTTTCTGCTTTGTTTTGTTTCTTTGTTTTCCTACTTCTTGCATCATATGATAGATGACAGCAACTGTGGCCACACAGCCAAGTCACAGCTCTACCTTCCAGAGCCCCATTAAATGGGCAAGAGCCAATATCAGCTGCTATACACCAGAGCAATATCTACAACCAACATCTGCTAAAACCACTCTAAATTAAAATGTACAAACAGTGAACAGAATAGCTCATCTCCAAATCACATCTACCAGAAGGCGATTGTTAAGTGCCTAAGAACACAGTAACATACATTCATCAAATTAATATAACACCACCACAATGTCAGAAAGCAGCAGAAAATTCTTGCTCACGTGCAAAAACAATACAGTGTTGTTGTTGTTAAGTGCCATTGAATGGGTTCTGACTCACAGAGATCTTGTATAGGTTTCTAGGGAATAACTACCAACCATATGGTTCACACTCCAGAGGTCATCCTACAGCATCTCAACAGGAGTAGCTCAAACCAAAGACCAAGAGGAAGAGCCAGAAAATGCTTTTGAGAATAAGAGGCACTGGCTCTACCTAAAATAATTCATGAGAATGATATTGAGATACATCCAAATGTTCCATAGAAAAGTTAGGAAAATAAGGAATAATTCAGAAATGTACTACAGGAACAATCAAACAAAATAGATATAGCATTAGCGGTAATACAACACGTGCAATGGTTTAGATGATCAACACTAAACTATCAGAAATGGACAACACACTGAAAAAGCAAAGGAGTAGAATTGAGTCAATGAAAGTCAAAAAGAGCAAACTTGAAGACAAATCTCTCAATCCTGCTAAGATAGAAGAACGATCAGGAAAAAGAACCAAAAAAGATTAAGAAAGCCTAAGATTCATGTGGGACAGCATGAAAAAGAGTAATTTCTGGATGATTGGAATTTCAAAATAAGACGAGACAAAGAAAACCCCAGAAAAGATAGTTGAAGAAATGCTGGAAGAAAATTTCCCTAACATTGTAAAAATACAAGAATATAAGCATTCAATAAATTAAACAAACTCCCAGAGAAAATCATCAAGGCATACAATAATTGAACTCTCCAAAATCAATGCAAAAAAAAAAAAGAATCCTGTAAGCTGCTAGTAAAAATGAACTGTTAACTACAACAGAAAACTAATAAGATTAAGCACTGATTTGTCAGCAGATTCCGTGCAGATAAGAAGGCAATGGGGAGACATTTACAAAGTTCTGAAAGCCAAAAAAAAAAAAAAATTGCTAACCAAGATTCATATACCCAGAAAAGCTATCCTTCACTATGATAGTGAAATAAGAACACAGAGATGAAAGGACTTTGTAAAAAACAAACATAAATCAAGAAGGTAAAAGCGATATCACCAAAGAGTCAAGAAACAAAGAACTTGCCCTAGAGCCAAGAGAGAGGAAAAAGTCTTCCTCTAGAGCCATCACCCTTAATTTCGATTCCTAAACTGTGAGAAAATATGTTTCTATAACACATCAACTTGTATTTCTGTTTTAGCAGTACTAGATAACCAATATAAATTACTTGGCTAACCATCCATAGTTGAGGCAAAAGAAATTGGGTTGGCCATGCTTCTAATTTAGCCTGAAGGAACTCTGGTAGCGTAGTGGTTACGAATCAGGCTGCAAACCTCAGGGTCAGCAGTTCGAAACTACCAGCTGTTCTGCTGGAGAAAGAGGAGGCTTTTTGCTCCAGTAAAGATTTACAGCCTTGGAAACCCTACACAGGGTCGCTATGAGTAGGAACCGACTCCATGGCACATCACAACAACAACAACAACATCAGTATAAAAGTAGTTTTCATGGCTGGTGGCAGCTTGATGTATTATTAAGAACTCTGCCCATGAAGGAAAGTGAAAGGAGAAATGAACACTTGGGGCTTTGTATGTTTTCTCTGGACACATAGATGTTGTTGTATACAGTGGAGTCAGTTCCAACTCATAGCGACCCTGTACAGGGTTGCCGAGGTTGTAAATCTTTACGGGAGCAGAAAACTTCATCTTTCTCCCATGGAACAGGTGGTAGTATTGAACTGTTGACCGTGAGATTAACAGTCTGATTTGTAACCACTATGCAACCAAAGCGCCAACAATTTTTAAATCTTGTAAAACCAAGATGCCCATGATTGTACCGATGGATCAGAATCAAGGAGGTAAATAGGAAAGTTGCCCTTGTGGTCACTGTTAGGTGCCATCGAGTTGGTACCAACCCATAGCGACCTTATGTACAGTAGAATGAAACACTGCCCAATTCTAGGCCAACCTCACTACTGTTGCCACGCTTGAGTCACTTATGCTGCCACTTGGCCAGTCCATCTCGTTGGGGTCTTCCCCTTTTTCTCTGATCCTCCACCTTACCAAACATGATATCCTTCTCCAGTGACTGGTCCCTCCTGACAACATGTCTGAAGTATGAGATAAGAAGTTTAGCCATCTTGAACTCCAAGAAGCACTCTGGCTGCGCTTCTTCCAAAATGGATCTATTGGTTCTTTTGGCAGCTCGTGGCACTTTCAATATTCTCCTCCAACACCATAACTTGAAGGCATAAATTCTTCTATGGTCTTCCTTATTCACTGTTCAGCTCGTGCTTGTGTATGAGGTTATTGACAATACCATGGCTTGGGTCATATGCACCTTAGTCCTCAAGCTGACATCTTTGCTCTTCAACACTTTAAAAAAGGCCTTGTGCAACAGATTTGCCTCATGCAATACGTTGTTTGATTTCTTGACTGCTGCTTCCATGAGTGTTGATAGCTGATGAAGTCCTTGACAACTTCAATCTTTTCTCTGTTGATAAGAATGTTGTTTATTGGTCCAATTGTGAGGATTTTTGTTTCTTGACATTGAGATGTAATCCATATCGAAGGCTGTGCTCTTTGATCTTCATCAGTAAGTATTTTAAGTCCTCTTCACTTTTAGCAAGCAAGGTTGTAGCATCTGCATATTGCAGGCTGTCAATGAGTCTTCCTCTAATCCTTCCATGTTCTTCTTCACATAATCCAGCTTCTCGAATTATTTGCTCATCATATAGATCAAATTAGTATGGGGAAAGACTACACATCTGGTATACATCTTTTCTGGTTTTAAACCATTTAGTATCCCCTTGTTCTACACGAATGACTGTCTCTTGTGCAATTAAGTGTTATGGAATACCCATTCTTTGCAGTGTTATCCATAGCTTGCCTTGATCCTCAGTTGAAAGCCTTTGCACAATAGATAAAGTACAGGCAAACATCTTTCTGGTATTCTCTGCTTTCAGCCAAGATCCATATGATTACAGCAATGACAACACTTATGCCACATCCTCATCTGAATCTGGCTTGAACATCTGGCAGTTCCTTGTCAACAACACAATGTTGCAGCAATTTTTAAATTATCTTCAGCTAAATTTTACTTGCATGTGATATGAGTGATATTGTTGGATGTTTTCCACATTCTTTTCACTCATCTCTTTTGGGAATGGGCACAAATATGGATCTCTTACAACCAGTCATTCAGGTATCTGCTTTCCAAATTTATTAACATAGATGAATGAGTGTCTCCAGTGTTGCATCAGTTTGTTTAAATATTTCACTTTGTATTCCATCAATTCCTGAAGACTTGTTCTTTGTCAATGTCTTCAGAGCACCTTGGCCTTTTTCATCAGTGCATTGGCTCTTGATCATATGCTACCACTTGAAATGGTTGAATATCAACCATTTCTTTTTGGTATACTGACTGTGTATTCCTTCCATCATCTTTTGATGTATCTGCATAATTCAATACTTTTTCTCAAACAATCCTTCAATACAAGTCAAGGGTTGATATTTTTCTTCAGTTCATTCAGTTGAAAAAATGCTGAGCATGTTCTTCCCCTTTGGTTTTCTAACCCATGTCTTTGCACATTTCATTATAACACTTGACTCTGTCTTCTGTTGCAGCTCTGAAATTTTCTGTTCAGCTCTTTTGCCTCCACATTTCTTCCATTTGCTTTAGCTCCTCTACATTGTAGAGCAAGTTTCACATAGTCTATTCAGACACCCATTTTATTTTGTTTTGTTTTTTCTTTCCTGTCTTTTTAACATATAGGATTCAACAAATATGACAGGGTGATTATTATGTGATTATGTTACATAATATTATGGTCTCTATTTTGTAAAGAGACTCTGTATGATACTAACTTTGATAAAGTAAGTGGCCATGTTAGGGAGATTTATATGGAAAATAATGGAAGGGATCTTCTACCCAACTAAGGAAGTGAGAACAGCCAAAAACCAAGAAGAAATTGAAGGTATCATTCCAAAGTGAAAGAACCTGAATCTAGCTAATAACCACAGGAATACAGAATAAGATCTGTCCCAACTTGATCAATCAGATGAGCTTGCAGTCCTGGTCGAGAACGTGACTGAAGCCTTAAAGATGAGCCAGCACAGAATCATGACACACAGAATTGTTAGCTAATACACATGTGTTCTTTTAAGTCACTAAATTTGTGTTAATATTGTTATGTTGCAGCAGATACCAGATCAATGCTGTTGAATAAATATTTTTAAAACCATATTTTCAAATTCATTGCCGAGGTTCTATAAGGTTGTTGTTGTTAAGTACCGTGGAGTCGGCTCCGACTCATAGTGATCCTGCACAAGGTTTCCAAGGCTATACATCTTTACCGGAGCAGAACACCTCATCTTTCTGCTGCAGAACCGCTGAGAGTTTCGAACTGCTGACCTTCTGGTTAGCAGCCTGATTCGTAACCACTACGCTATCAGAGCTCCTTTCTATAAGATTAAGGAACTCAAAAATAAAAACCAAGCAAACAAATAGGGAGGGGAAAAGTCGAGATGTAAATGAGCCTTAAAATCAGCTTTCACCTTGTGTGTTTACTACATACTTTGGATATGTTAAAATTTTTAACTTGTTTGTTGTATGCATCAATGAGTGAAAAATAAAATAAAATACAAATATTTTATATTTTACGTAATAAAATACAATATGAGGTACTCTTTAAAAAGTTAAGAACCCAAAGAGTTGCACTGTTATGTAATGGTGAATAAGAAATAGATAAGTGCAAACAATGACCCTGTGATACATAGTACAATCATGGCAGCAGGTTCTCAAGAGTATAATTTATATAGAAGCATACTGCCACATGCTTCTCCCATTAAGCAGCTTGTGAGTTCAAACTGCTGACCTTTTGGTTAGCAGTAGACATCTAACAACACACACCTGAGTTCTCTCAACAGCCTGATGCAATTCAAAATAAAAATTTAACAAACAAACAAACAAAACTTCTTCCGTTAAATATGACATAGAGTGGAGGAAAACCAAATAAGGTCTCCCAAGAATAATTCATGAATATAAGCCCAATGTTATGTGTGTTTTTTTCTTTTTTGTCTACATGTGTCCTATTTTTGCAATCTGAACAATCTCAAGTGGAAGATTAATTTAAAATACCTTAGGAGGTAGTAGGAGATTGCTAAAAGAAAACATTAATTCCATTATGTGGAAATAAACTTGCACCCAGGCATTGTAAAACACCAACTGGTAAAATTCTAAAGAAAATGAGTAATTCACAATTTATTACCAAGAACACAAATAAATAAGTAAAATTATGAAAGTCCATAGTAAGACAAGTTGCCATGAAGGAGAAACAACAGAAATAATAGCATTACAAACAAAAATAAAAAATAAAAAATTATTAGACATAAAGTATCTTAGACTGGATTCTTCAAAGAAGCAATACTTTCCATATAGGAAGGCAAATATACACACACACACACAGATATATATATATATATATCCTCTATCAAGGGCCAGAGAGGCGCCTGCCTGTGGACATGTCTGAGATGATGCTTCCCTAAATGAAAGAACTGTCCCCTGAGTGTTTCTAATGTGGAAATGCAACCTAACTTACCTAACAGATTCCATGTCTATTTGTGTGGGGTCTGAGCTCTAAGTGACCATCACAATGAATTATTGAACCCAGCTGAGAACTACAGTGTGCTATGGGATGGCTGGTTGGTGTTAAGTAGAGAAACTACAAGGCATGTCTGCCCTCAGAGTCATACAAATCATCCTCAGGTTTGATGATAATGGTCATTTTCATCCACTCCCCTTGTGAAGTCATAGGAGGTCAGATTCTGTCTCCATGCTATTTTTTACAATTTATTATTATTATTTTTACACTACAAAGGCAATATTTCCAACTCTCTAATTCTTCCCCAAAGATTTCTTCACTCTAATTCATACCACATCTAAACAGCTATCTTGGCATCATTGAAGGACTAAAATTGTGTTCCTTTTAAATGTTCTTTGAAATGGGAACAAAAGGAAATCTGAAGGGACAATGTCATGACTATAGAGTAATGGTAAGGTTCTTCAATGAAATTCTCATAGGACAACCCTTGCTACTCTTGAAAAACTACTAGAAAATCAGGCTGGATTCAGAAGAAGACATGGAACTAGAGATATCATTGCTAACCTCACGTGGATCTTGACTGAAAGCACAGAATATCAGAATGATGCTTACTTTTGCTTTATTGACTTTTCAAAGGCTTCTGAGTGTGTGAATTATGATAAACTATGGATAATAATGGAAAGACTGGGTATTCCAAAACAGTAAATTGTGCCCTTAATACACCTTTCCTGATTTTAAACCATTCAGTATCCCTTTGTTCTGTTCAAACAACTTCTTCCAATATATGTAATAGTTCATCTTAAGCACAATTGAGTGTTCTGAAATACCCATCCTTCACAATGTTATCTGTAGTTTGTAATGGTCTACACAGTTGAAAACAAAAGCACAAACAGGCATCTTTCTAATATGCTGTACTTTCAACCAACATCCTTCTGATGTCAGCAATGATACCCCTAGTTTGACGTCCTCTTCTGAGTCAGACTTGAATTTCTGACAGTTCCCTGACAATGTATTGTTGAAATTGTTTTTAAATTATCTTAAGCAAATTTGAACAGTGCATTTTTCCTATCTCCCTACTGTATTTGGGTTGATTTTCATTCATAGTGGTACCATAGGGTAGAGAAGGACTACCTTGTTGGATTTCTGAGCCTCCAAACCATACAGGAGTCCTGGAGTGACTCTGCAGGATAATGTGCTGGGCTGCAAGGTAGGTTTGAACTCACCAGCTGCTCCTCGGAAACCCTATGTAAGGTCACTATGAGTCAGAACCTGCTCAACGGCACTTAAGGAAAACAAAATCTTTACAGGACAATATCAGCCTCATCTTAGCTGTCTGGTGGTTTGGCTGTTAACCTTTCAGTTAGCATAACTCACTTTTGCCACCAGTGCTCCTAAAGACCCACTAATATCACCATATGCTTATTCCCTAGAAAGTTATCTTATAGAAAAATGTATAAGAATGTTGATAACCACAGTGTCTTAAGAACAAAAAAATTACAAAAATTATTCAAAATCTATCCACAGTAGAATGAATAAATAGCCAGTAATTTGCTCAATAGAATACCACACAGCACTGAAAATAAGTGGACTGCTATACATGCATGAACCTGGTTAAATAGGAAATATGTTCATAAGTATATTTTAAACACTATTGAGAAAAAGGAGCATATCTCATAAGTATAGTAAGAAATTTAAAACAAGCAAATCCATACCAAATAATATATTGTTTTGTAGTGCCTATTTAGATGTGAAAAACTATAAAATGTATCAAGAAAATGGCTAACACAAATTCATGAGTGTTATTAACTCTGGCAGAGGCACTGAAAGAGGTATCCAAGAAGTACTAAATTAGAAATAATGTGTTATATCTTAATTTGGGTCATCAGAACTAAATAATCTATTTATTTTACACTATTTTCTAAGTTCAAGACATCTTACAGTTTTCAAACAACATTGATAGTACAAAAGTATTTGATTGATTTCTAGTAACACAGATAAACATGTGCCATTGCTACTATCAAATAATATCCAAACTCATTTAGAACAAAAAAAAAAAAAAAAAAAAAAAAAACTCTGTATATTATCCTTGCCTAAACAAAACAATGTATATAATTAATACTGATTTTTTTAATCCTTTTTCCTGCTTTTTTCTACTTTTTGTGTTTTATTATAGCAAGATTTTAATGTAGTTAAATATACAAAACAGAAGATTCCATAGTAAAAAAAAAAAAAAATTGTAAACCCACAGCCAATTATATCTCTCTCAAATCCAGTGGAACCAAGGTGAATTGGAAAATCTTGGAGTTATGCCTGGACACATTTTTGCCATTTTCCAATCCTCAGTGTCAAGTTAAAGTATCAGGAGGGAAAAAGATCCAGAATTGTAACATTTTGCCCAGTGATGTGCATTCAAGTAAACATCTGCATTTTGAAGTTGTGTATTAGATGTTTGAGCCGAGCAGGTGACACATGTCCTATGATCCAGGGGAAGCCCTGTCAGAATTTCCTATTAAGCTGTCAGTCATCATACACTAGGTATCAACAAGGATGATGCTGCACATTTGGCTTCCTAATATACTAGACCACAAATCCCAGCATGTAATGTGTGCCAAACCATAAGTGTCTAGTAATCATGATAAAAAGTCACCACATTTGTCAATATATAGAAAAATACATCAGAGAAACACATGCCATTAGGGAAATAAAATGGTAGCTCTCCATTGACTAAACTATAAATTAATTAATAAAAACAAATCAATAATGTTGTCCTCATCATCTCTTGACAGTTGCAAATCCCAAAGTGAGTTGAATTTAGAGATAAGTCATACACTCTTTGTTTACAATTTTAATCACCTGTTATTAGGAAAGACATTTGAAAAAGAAGCAAGCAATAAGATGTTCAATTCAAGACATAGTAGTTACAGATAGAAGTAATTCCATATTTATTAAGACACTCAACAAAGCCTTCTTTTTTCAGGCTGTATACTACATACTAGGTAAACAATAGTGAGAAAAATAGATCCCTGTGCTCAAGAAGCTTGAAGTCTACTGGTGAAATCAAACTACTTCAAATAATCAAATTGAAATACCTCCAATCCAATTATGGTCGAGTCGAGTCCAACTCATGCCAATACCACTTGCTCCATAGTTTCCAATGACTGTTTTCTAGAAAGTAGGTTGCCAGGTCTTTTGTTCAGAGGTGCATTAGGGTGGATTCAAACATCTATTTAGCAGCTGAGCACATTAGCAATTTGCACCACCCAGAGAATCCAGTAAGTGTATAGCAATGTGGTGATTTTTCTCTCCTTTGTCTTATTCTTCCTGGCTTATTCCCATTTCCTTCTCCTCTGGGGTCATTTACTGGTCATGAGAGAGTATATTTGATATAATAGAAAAACGACATAGAGGAAAAACTATAACTTAAGTTGTTGTTAAGTGCCATTGAGTCAATTTCAACTCATAGTGACCGTAAGTACAGCTGTACAAAATACTGCCAGGATCTGTACCATCCTCACAATTGTTATGTTTGAGCCCATTATTGCAGCCATTGTTGAAATTCATCTTATTTAGGGTCTTCTCTTTTTCACTGACTCTCTAGTTTACTGAGCATGATGTTCTTCTCCAGGGATTGGTCCTCCTGATAACATGTCCAAAATATCATTACTTCCAAGGAAAATTCTGTCAGTCCTTCTAGGACAGATTTGTTCATTTTTCTGGGTATCCATGGTGTATTCCATAATCTATGCCAACACCGTAATTCAAGTGCATCTATTCTCCACCAGTCTTCCATATTCATTGTTCAGTTTTCCCATGCATATGAGGCAATCAAAAATACCCTACTTTGGGTTTATGCACACTTTAGTTCTCAAAGTGAGATCTTTGCTCTTAAATTCTTACCTAAAAAAGAACTTTGCTGGTAATGGCCCAGTGCATTATCTTGTTTGACTTATTGACTTGACTGTTGGTTCTCTGATTGCCAATGGTGGATCCAAATACAATGAAAATGGCACCAATAAGTGGTCAGTATTTGGGATAGAAACATTGCTTCTCTTTCAAGTATTCCATCTTCAAATTCTTTCCTTACAATCATGAAACATGGTTTGTTTGTTTTGTTTTTCCTTTCTGGTTATAATTCAAGTTCTGAGGGTATACCTAAAGGTATACACATGTTTAATAAGAAAGTACATACTGTTGAGTCAGTTCTGATTCATAGAATTCCTGTATGGGGTTTCCAAGGAGCACCTGGGGGGTTTGAACTGCTGACCTTGTGGTTCCAAGTCCAGTGCTGATCCTATAATATCACATCAGGAGTACATAGCCAAGGCAAAATTAAACAGTAACTATCTAGCAAATCAGCAAGGGTCCACTGCAGAAGGTATGGTTTACCTGAGACCTGAAAATTAAGCTACAGTTTGGTAGTTGTTGTTGTTGTTAAGTGTTGTCGAGTCAGTTCCAACTCATAGCGACTCTGTATAGGGTTTCTGAGGAGTGTTTGGTGAGCTTGAACCACCAGCCTTGTGTTTCAAATCGACCTTGCAGTCCAGTGCATTAACCTGCAGTGCCACAACAATTTGGTAAACAGTCAAAAAGTTAAATAAAGCACATAGAATTCTCTTGTAAATGTGAAAAGAGTGAGAATGGCTAGATCAGGAAGTACAAAATTCTGAGCTGGGGAGTGAGAACCGTAGAAGATCATAGATCAAATAAAAGCAAGACCATATAATGCCCTGAAGGCCGCACTTTATTCCTCACTGTAAGAGCAGTGGGACACCTTTAAGGAAAGATGTGACAAGAACATTGAGACAATAACAACATGTAGGGGAAAGCCTATGCCGCAAGGCAAAGGCAGTCTCCAAGTGCAGTAAAAGAAAGTTTCTTTAAATACATACGCAGTGCATATGAAGAAAAAACTGACTTAAGTTGACTTAAATGGATAATGAATTGGGGCTATGGAAGATAAGAGAAACGAAGTACTGAGGATAAGCGGTCACACTTGGCATGTGAGTTTGGATGAACCAGCGAATGATATGAAGAAAATGGGAGCTGGCTATCTTTGACAGGAGTCCTTGTGTGGCGCTGTGGGTTAATGCGCTGAACTGCAAAGTCGGTTTGATCCACAGTTTCAGCGATTCAAGTTCATTAGCTGTTCCTTGGAAACCCTACACAGGTTCACTATGGGTAGGTACTGACTCAACAGAACTTAACAACAGTGTTTAACAGGGAGATTTTCAGGACAACCTTGGACGCACTGAGCTTGAGTTCCTTGATGTAGTGCATCCAAATAGAAACGGCAAGTCTGCAACAAAATATTCAAATAGAGAGCTGTGTGTGGAGGTCAAGGGTGGACCCATTTAAAACTGACACTGGCAGGTGATTTGGGAATTGGCTACTTGAAGAATCTGACGCTCAGACAATTTTTGAGATACCAACCGGAATATGATCCCAGAGTAACAAACCAGATTCTACTCCCTCTCCTCATCCCTCTTGTCTCCCTACAAATGCTAGAAGAGCCTACCCAAATCAACAATGACTACTTACAGAATGTTTTCTGAGATTTCCAAGACTGTATATACAAAAGTAACATAAGTTACTGTACCTAAAGTAAGGTGTAAAAAACCTTTGATAATTTTTTTTTTTTTTTTTATTTTGGCCAATTTGTTGCAAACCAAAAACCCTTCCTTGGTTTCCAGGTTTTCATGGGGGAGTTTTTTTTAGGGTTTTGGGGGGTGGGGGAAGAAAGAGTCCCCACTAAATAGCTGTCATCTTGTCTAGATGGGTCTGGTGAAAAGAGATGGGGATAAGATTGGTAAGATTCAATAGTGAATAATCATTATCATGACTAATTCTCACTGTCGCAATTGTACAGGTGGAAGTTTAGTAACATAAACAGGGGAGTAGTTAATCTTACAGTCCAGAAACAGAGGACCCTAGGACCCTGAAGAGAGAAGTGCACAAGCAGAATGCAGGACCTTATCCAGAAAAGCAGCAATATCAGAGATGGAGGCAGAGATGAAGGCATGGAGAGGGATTGTGGCTGAGGACTCTAGATTCATGGACTAAGAAGAGAGGGACTAAGAGCTGGTGGCCAGGAGGCAGACTTGCAGAATGTGCCCTTTGGAGATGTAAAGTATTATATATGTCTGAGGGTTTTTTGTTTGTTTAGTTTTTAAAAAGCTAAAGTGCATAGAGAGAAATACTGGTAACTGATGGCACATGGAGGGGATTATAACCAATGTAATGAAACAAGGTGTATGATTTGTTGAACATAAAACTGATGGTATGCCCTGTAAACATTCACTCAATCCACAATAAAAACCTTAAAAAAAAAAAAAAACCCTCACTTAAACTAAGGGACATTTTCTCACTGTTCTATTAAGTCCCTCCTGCTCATCCTTGGGTAGCTTTCTCTCACACCTGCACTGATTAAAACTTGACAGAAGGACCTTAAGACTAGAAAGAGAGAGATCAAGGGAACAAAATATGAAACCCAGAAATGGTTCTTTTTGTTGTTAAGTGCCAATGAATTGGTTCCAACTCATAGCAACTCTGTCTGTACAGGGTTTCCATGAAGTGACTAGTGAGTTTGAACTGATGATCCTGTGGTTCAAACCGACCTTGCGGTCCCTGTTGTTGTTGTTGTCAGGTGCCATCGAGTCGGAACCGACTCATAGCGACCCCATGCACAGCAGAACGAAACAATGTTCTATCCTGGGCCAACCTCACTACCGCTGCCACACTTGAGTCCATCAATGATGCCACCTGGCTGATCCATCTCGTTGGAGGTCTTGCACATTTACCCTCCACCCTACCCAGCATGACATCCTTCTCCAACGACTGTTTCCTCCGGACAATATGTCCAAAGTAGGAGAGATGAAGCTTAGCCATCCTGGCCTCCAAGGAGAACTCTGGCTGCACTTCTTCCAAAACATATCTATTAGTTCTTTTGGCAGTCCATGGCACTTTCAGTATTCTCCTCCAACACCACAACTCAAAGGCATCAATTCTTCTACGATCCTCCTTATTCCCTGTCCAGCTTTTGCATCCATATGAGGCTATTGAAAGCTCAATGGCCTGGGTCAGGTGCACCCTAGTCCTCAAGCTGACATCTCTGCTCTTCAACACTTTAAAAAGTTCCTGTGCAGCAGATTTGCCCAGTGCAATACATCATCTGATCTCTTGACTGCTACTTCCTACTGCGGTCCCTAGTAATGTAATAATGTAATACAGGATATAGGTAACATGTCATGAATGAATAAAGGATGAATTATTTGATAAATAGTACTGAAATCAATAGTTAACAATAAATTTATAGCTTTACCTCATACTGCTAAGGAGATCTGGTAGTGTAATGGTTATGAGTTGGGCTGCGAACCTCAAGGTCAGCAGTTCGAAACTACCAGCTGTTCGTCAGGAGTAAGATGAGGCTTTCTGCTCCTGTAGAGATTTCCAGCCTCGGACACCCTGTACAGGGTCGCTATTAGTCGTAGAACTGACTCCACAGCACATAACCACCACCTCCACTCATATGGCTGATGAAAAAATTTCAGGATGAATTAAGTAGTTACATTTAAAATGTTTAAAATTTAAACTTATTTTAAATATAAAGTAATAGATGTATGTCTTATTATCATAATTAAGAATTCTCTAACCATAAACACAGAATATGAAAATTATAGGGGAAATGTTAACTGATTTTAAAACAAATTGTATTTATACATAAATGGAATTAAATACTGACATAAGAAAAAAATGTAATGTATTTAAGAAAGAATAATTATATCTTTAAAATAAAAGTTCTTATACAGCAATAATAAAATTATCAAAATCAACATAAATTGGCCAATGTAAATTTTTGTCAGTGCATATTAGAAATACAATTAATGAATATATGAAAAAATATTAATTCTAATAATAATCAAACATTCAAATAGAAAAACAAAAAGTACATTATCAAGAAAAATTATAAATCTTAAAATCAGTATTTCCCAGATGGTGAAGGTGGAGGAAAAGACATTTGCAAGCTGCTGATGGAGGTGAAAAGTTTAAGTAGATTTGGATAATAATTTGACAATATGTATAATGAGAGTGTTAACAATGTTGAATCATTTGGTAATTTAAAATCATGTTCATAAGACACATTTAAAGACATAGAACTCTCATAACATAATCTTAAATGAAAAGGGAATAAAAAATACATGTCCTATTTAATATACCAATTTAATAAGAAAATATACCATAGTGCAGATAGTGGCTATCTCTAGATTATGACAGTTTGGTGGAGTTTTATGAAGCTATATTAGTTTTATCACCATAAAATAGCTCAACACATACTTTTTAATCTATTATTTATTCTTATTACAGTACAGGCAGTTCACTGAGGTGGTGCTGATGCTTGCTCCTATCAGAGATTGAAATAAAAATACTCACTCCACAGAATATTCTGGCACCCATTCTGGGGTCGCAAAACTCTTTAATGAACCCTGAGGTCAGAATAATTTATTTTTTTCTCTCTCTCCATATCTTTCACTGTGAAGTTTAATCCTTCTGCTGATAGGCAATCTCATACTAACTTATCAAAACTGGAAAGAGAAGGGATAGAATGCTTTTCATTGGACCTATGTTCCTCATTATGTCAGTCCCTTTATAGGTACTGCTTTGGGGTGACCTTGAAAGCAAACACCTGCAGAGTTTGGAGCTGGGTACTCCTTCACTAGAGAACTGTTCTGCAGTGTTCAGTGTGTGAGAAGTCATTTTATTTCTCACAGGTTGTACAATCGACTCTCTGTGCCTATAAAATGAGCAGAGATACTTGTGTGTCCATAAGCCTTCAAAGGAAGTTTCCCACTGCAAAGAAAAATGTGTCCACTTCATATGGCTCTCAAATGTGCATACATTAAACACTCAATAAATGAATGACTGGGGAATGAAATACAGGTTTTTCCTGATTCATAACATATTCTACTAATAAAAAAATCACACTTATAACTTTTTTTTTTGGTTATATTTTGTTTTGGTGTTCTTTTTTTGGTACATTTTATCTTCAGTAATATCTACATAGAGTGTTGCAGAGTGTAATTTAGTGATGACATCATTCTTGAATGTTCACTGGCAGAAGTTCAATTTATGATATATTTTTCAAAATACTACTGTTTAGCAGGCAATAATGAAAATTGAAAAATAAAAATATAAAAAACAACAGCAACAACAAGAGAAAAACTCAAAGGCACTTGATTTATGTCAGAACCAATTTACAACAGAATTGTTGGACTGAACTCTATTGTAAGTTGGGGTGTACCTGTATTGGAAGCGTCTTTGCCTGCTATCTGTTTCAGGGCCCCTACTCATTTCTATCAGCATCACCTTAGAAAATTTTGATGTTTCTGTTTTAGTCTTTACTACAGCCTCCTGGTGTGGTGCTGAAGGGTAAGCACTGGACTGCTAATCAAAAGGTTGGCAATTCAAACCCACCAATTGCTCCTTGGGAACCCTGTACAAGGTAACTATGAGTCTGAACCAACTAGATAGCACTTAACAACACCAACAATAGCAACGTCCTAGGTTCCATTCCTATTGATACAACTTCAACTGATGTGAACAAGTAACCTGAAAGGGCTTTTACAGACATGTGTACATGCTGTGTATGGACTGCTATGCTCAGCCAAAGGAGACAAGTGGAGCCTAAAGTCCATCCTGGATGTGGAATAAGCTAGATTTGCCTAATGATTAAGCTTAAGATCCAAGGCTAACATCTTCTCAGCTATGGTGCCTTTCTCTGTTCACATTAAAATTCAGCATAGACTAGCTAGGGAAAAATGACTGGAAACATAGGAACTCATAATTAATGACTAGTGGTTGTCTTTAGGCATTGATATATTCTGGTTTGTTTTGTTTTTAATTATGTGTCTTTGAAACATCAAAAGTGATAGAAATTATTTTTCTATAATTGGCATTAATAATACTTTAATAAAATTTTAAGGACATGAGAGATAAAAGAAAATGGTACAGAGAGAAACAGCCACACTTGGAAATTACTATCACTGTTATTATAATCATAGTTCTTTTTTAAGAGGTAATATGATGCTTCCTCAAGAGATATATTCTAAAGGGTTTTCTTAAGAACAAAAGTGTTAATATATAAAATACAAAACAATGAAGTACAACTCTGGGGACTGTATTTGACTCTGGGTGCCTATTACAGAAAGAAATAATATGAATCACTCCTTATGATTAAACCACATATTAATAGAGACAAACGGAAGCTCACACTCATGTGTACCCACACAGGCTCAGAGGCTGAAGTGGGAAGAAAAGCAAGAGACAGACACAAGCTAAAGATAGTACTCCTGCATTTGTTCTGTTCATGTGTTCCCTGCCTCCATAGCCTCTCCATAGAGTTTAGAGGAGAGATTTTGGTGACAGACAAAGGAAAGACCATTATACAGAAAAACCAATTCAGACAATATGAAAAGGATAATGTGGAGACTTGAATTGTCCAATCTGTCTTGGGGAAAACAAACAAACAAACAATGAAAGTTTAGTAATGTTATTGTTGTTAAGTGCCTTCAAGTCTGTTCTGACCCATAGCAACCCCATATAGGATTTCCAAGGAGTGACTGATGAGCTTGAACCATTGACCTGGTGGTTCAAACTGACTTTTCAGTCCAGCACATTAACCCACAGCACCACATTTGGGATGTCTACTGGGACCAACTTGATGGCACTTAATAACAACAACATCTAATAATTGACATGGTGTAGTGCTGTAGGATTTGGACATATTGTCCGGAGAGAACAGTCGCTGGAGAAGGATGTCATGCTGGGTAAGGTGGAGGGTCAGAGAAAACGAGGAAGACCCCTAACGAGATGGATTGGCCAGGTGGCATTATTGATGGCGTCAAGTGTGGCAGCGGTAGTGAGGTTGGCCCAGGATCGGACATTGTTTCTTCGTTCTGCTGTGCATGGGGTTGCTATGAGTCGATTCCGACTCGATGGCACCTGACAACAGCAACAACAACAAGTGCTGTAGGATAAGCACTGGATGACTAACCACAAGATCTGTAGATCAAGTCTACCAGCTGCTCCTTGGAGACCCTGTACAGGGTTGCTATGAGTCAGAACCTACTTGACAGTACTTAATTATAATGAGCTGATAACTGGGGTCCTTGTGTGACAATGTAGGATAAGCACTAGACCGCAAGGTCGATGGTTCAAACCAATCAGCTCCTTCTCAGAAACCTTATAAGGCCATTATAATCAGAACTGACTCGAAGACATTTAACAACAACAATAACAATCTGATAACTAGGGTCCTGTTGGGACTGTAGGATAAACACTGCATTGTTAATCTCAATACTGATGGTTGAAAACCACCAGACACTTCTTAGAAATCTTATATAGGGTCAATATGAGTCAGAATTGACTCAATGGCATTAGCAACAACATGTGATAACTAAAGAAGCCCAGCTAATATAGCAAGTTAAGTGTTGAGCTGCTAACTGCAAGATCATTGGTTCAAACCCACCAGCCATTCCATGGACATGTGGGTAAAGAGTAGTCTCATTGTATAGCAGCGCGTGTCAGAATTGATTGTGTTTCTACTCCAATCCCTGTTGTGATATCTGCTGCATGCCAAACCGCTGCAACTCAAAGTACTAGGTAAGAGCAGTAGGGGGAAGACAGTGGCATTGTGGATTCATGAAGGTAAAAATATATGGTCTCTGAAAAAGCCTAAGGAGCAATTTAATCTGTTCTATATGGAGTGCTGGTGTGGCGCTGTAGAAAAAGCCCTGGACCTCAAGGTCATTTGAATCACAAGGTCAGTGGTTCAAATTTACCAGCTGCTCCTCAGACACCCTATACAGGGTCACTGTAAGTCAGAACAGAGTAGATGACCCATAACAACAGCAACATATGGTTACTGGAGCCATGAATAGCACTGTAGGTTAAGCACTGGATTGCTAACCACAAGGTTGGTGTTTCAAACCCACCAGCAGCTCCTTAGAAACACTATACAGGGTTTCTGTGCACCAGAACTGATGCAACAACACTTAATAATAACAACACAGGGTTGCATGATTAAGTAACAATAATGAGACCCCAAAACCAAACCTACTCTATGACAACAGGCTTGGTTTTTAGTGTCTAATTATTAGGAACATAGATGACATGAATGAATATGTGGTGAGAGTTGGGGTGATGCAGACCAACTCCAAGAGGTCAAACCCAGCTCTAAGAGGTCTTTCACCTATTGAGGTAACCTGTAAAAGCAAACAAAAAACAGCAAACATGGGGCCTGGATTAGGGGGATACTTTCTCTTTTAAAGTTTTTTTTTTTTCAATGTTTTATTGTGAATTATGCAATAGTTTACATGGGAGATCATTAGCTTTACATTTATCCTATCGTTTCATTGCCATGGCTACAATGTCCTCCATGCATCATCAACTAACCAAAGGGTATACTCTGCAAGCCTGCCCTTCAGTCGTAAGCACATAGCCCCCTTCCCTCTCTGGATCTAAAGTCCCCACCTGCTCCATCTCTCCACGTCATCATCTCTGCCTCCATCTCTGGCATCACTGTTTCTCTGGTAGAGTCCTGCACTCTGCTCTTCTCCCTTGATGGTCCCAGGGACCTCCGCTCCTGAACTGCAAAGTCAACCATTCCACTCCTTTTTCTACAAAACATCTACCTTTACATTTCCAACCTTCATAGTCAGTCCTGACAGCAATTTTTCACTATTGTACTATAAGAGACCTATCCCCATCTTTTTCATCAGCCCCACCCAGATAGATTAGATAGTACTCAGTGGAGATTCTACCCTCCCCCACACCCTCTGGATCTAGGCTCCCTCTTGAAAGCTTGTAAGCCAGTCACTTCTTACCTTTGTATCTCTTTTAAAGCTTTTATTTATAAAGTATCTCATGTCTCTGTCTTCTTTTACATCCTGTTTTTCAACAGATCTACAAGATCTCTCTATTGTCAAGAAACAGAAGTTTGGAAGTTCCAACCACTTTCCTAAATTACCATGGAAGATGAGGAGAAGGCCAACCTGGTCTTAATGAGAAAGCAGTGTGTTTACATAAATGAGAAACACTCAGTCTCAGGCTGGTTTCACTATCCTACCCACAACTTGCTGCCCCAGCAGAGTGGAAGTCCCCAGTATCATGTATGACACAATTTCATGAAGACCAGTGATTAAATTATTCCATGAAAACAAAAGGAAGTTCATCAAGTAAGAATCACATTTTTTTTTCACTAAAAATAATAATTTTGTAACATGGATAAATCTGGAATATAGTTTGTACATCACCATTTTCGGATGGTAAGGTTTCTTACAGCAGAGTCTATCTGTATTTAAAGATGTAGGTTGCAGCAGGCAAATACTGCCTTTTCACACCAAGACAAGAACAAGCTCTCCAGCAAGCGTCCCAGCTGTGAACTCCAGTGTCTAAGGGCACATTAAGGCAGCTGTCTGTTAGGAAGACAAGCAATAAAATATTCTATAAAGACACCAAGTTAAATTTCCAATTAAAATGATTTAGTGCCCTCATTTTTTAAGTTTTCCCAAGGTTTGCTGATGACTAAAATTATGTAATGAAGCTTTCACGGTTTTAAGTCTGCTAATTAATCTCTGCACCTTCACAATAACCCAAAGCAATAAAACTTACAACTAAAAGGAGCAGATTAATATATGAGTGGATTAACCCTTGGACTGATTCTGTCTTCCTTTTCTGCTGATGGTTTAAAATGGGTCAGACTATCCTTTGGACATGTGTGTAAGGAGCAATCTTATTGCATAGCAGTGTGTGTCAGAATTGATTCTGTTTCTGCCTCAATCCCTGTTGTGATGTCTTTTGTATGCCAAACCTCTGCAACTAAGAGTTCTAGGCAAGAGGGGTAGGGGGGTGACAGTGATACTGTAGGGTCCTGAAGTTGGAGCTTCCTGACACAGTTCAGGGAGCCATTAAAATCATTGTAAGTTCAAAGGTGAAACAAAGGGAAATTCAGACATATATAATCTGTGTGTTGTACTAGTACAAATATAAAGTGGAAAGCCACTGTAAACTGGTCAAGCACTTCTGAGAAAGATACTTTGGGACCATAGAGCTTTCTAAATTTCTAAACACAAAGCAGTATTGTATACAGAGAGAATGTTTATCATCCTAGACTGAAGCAAGGGACTTCGATGTATTTGCTCAACTGTGTTACTGCTATTTACAATGAGAACATAAATGTGGTCATTATTTATCTATTGTCTCTCAGCTCCAAGTCTGCCCTTCTCTTTATTGTGCTCTGATTGTGAGGGAAGAGAGTGAGAACAAGGGAACTATAATCTATTTTTTCCAGATTCCCTTGCCAGAAGCATCTGGCTTCTGTTAAGTTCTGCAGTGGAAGATATGAAAGAAAGAATGAAGTGAAGAAAAAGAGAAGAAAGCTCGTCCTGTTTCTATTTCCTGTTATTGTCTTTGTAGCAGCAGCAGTAGCTAGCTATTTGCTAATTACTCCTGATAAGAGGCAGAGTTGAGATTGGGACTCAATTCTTTGTGACTACAAATATCACATGACTTCTATAGTCCTACACTGTCTCTCTGGTAGAAAAATGAGGAGAGAACAGCTTTGTTAAGTACCATTGAGTGGAGTCCAGTGCTTATCCTACAGCATCACACCAGGACTTCAGAGGAAGAGCTGAGAAGAGGCTTTTAGGCTTGGCAATAAAGAGGACATCAGTGGGATCTCTGACAATTTTTTAGAATGAGTGATATGGGAGGCAGAATTGTATCAGTGCTCCCATGACCTATCCCCTAGCGTTACAAAATCCATCGCTATTTATAGAATCCCTATAGGACAGAGTAAGGAGCTCTGGTAGCGTAGTGGTTACGAATCGGGCTGCGAACCTTAAGGTCAGCGGTTCGAAACTACCAGCTGCTTCGCGGGAGAAAGATAAGGCTTTCTACTCCCATAAAGATTTACACCCTCGGAAACCCTATACAGGGTCACTATGGGTCGGAACTGACTCGATGGCACTTAACAACAACAACACAGGACAGAGTAGAACTGCTCTGTATTGGGTTCTGAGGATGTGCATCTATTTGGAAGCAGTTATTGCATCTTACTCCACTGGGCCAACTGCTGGTGAGTTTGAACCACCAACTTTTTAGTTAGCAGTCCAACACTTAATCTATTGTGTCACCGGGTCTCCTTTTCCCTTGTGTTTTGGCCTTTATAACGATTCCTTCCCTTATGTGCAAGCAGACTCTGTAATTAGTTTCTAGCCAACAGAATGTGGTAAAGACAGACTCTGCAGATGTAAGGAAGATCCCTAACCAATTGGCTTTGAGTTAATGCAGACTCTTATTCTAGGTGGGCCTTATTGAATTAGGTAATGCTTGAAAGTAAAGCATAAGAGATAATTGCCGCTGACTTGAAGAAAACAGCACACTTGTGGATAGCCTGTGAATAGGAATGACTTCAAGGTGCTAAGAGTTTCTGCCCTACAACTGCAATGAAAATACTTTGGCAATCATGTAAGCTTGAAAGAGCATCAGATAGAGCTGCAGCCCCAGAAGACACATTTATTTCATTTGAGATCTTAAGCAGAGGAACAACTAATTTATGTTTGACTCTTGATCCACAGAAACTATGAGATAATAAATTTGTGTAGTCTTAAACCACTCAATTGGTGGTAATTTATTATGCAGCAATACAAAACTAACACAGGGATAGAGCCAGACTTCATGAAGTCAAGCAATGGCACAAACACACACAATGTTCCTCCGTACACAGGTTGAGCAGAACCCTGATACTGGAGAGATTCATCATTTATAATGAAACCATCATAGTCCAGCTACTTGAAGCAGTCTAATGTATAACCTAGGGAGCTCTGGTAGCATAGTGGTTACCAATTGGGCTGCGAACCTCAAGGTCAACAGTTCAAAACTATCAGCTGTTCCACAGGAGAAAGGTGAGGCTTTCTGCTCCCGTAAAGATTTATAGCCTCGGAAACCCTGCACAGGGTTGCTATGAGTCGGCATCGACTCCATGGCACATAACAACAACAATGTATAACCTAGCCATCAGACCACACGTCATCCCAGATCATAACTGGGTTCATATACCCTTTTGGAAGCATGTGCTGGATTTCTGGCTATAGCCTCCATATCCCAGCCCCATTTATTTTCAATACATTTATTTAAGTGGAAGGAAGGAAAAAGCAGTGTGGCCTGAATATTTTTATGACCATTTTAAATTTGTTGTTGCTGCTGTTAAGTGTCATCATGTCTGTTCTAGTTCATGTTGTTGTTGTTGTTAAGTGCCGTCGAGTC
>NW_006408771.1:1115418-1121650 GCF_000296735.1 Chrysochloris asiatica | reverse complement strand
TCTGTATTGGGTTTCCAAGGAGTGGCTGGTGGGTTTGAACCACAAAACTTGTGATTAGCAGTCCAGTGCTTATCCTACATGGCCACACCAGGACTATTTTTGATAGTAGACAAATTAATGAACTCCTTTAATTCTGTTAAGACATAAAGATACTCATTAAATAATAACCCAATAAAACCTCTGAAAAGAGAATCAGTGATTAGCAATATGGAAATAAAAAGTCATCATTAGAAGTTTGAGTTCTCAGTAATTAAAGTGAAAATTAATGATGTTCACAAAGCTTTCTATACAACTAGCTTTTCTTCCCTATGACAAACAGTGATGGTGTAACATCTATGACATATTTACAAGGAAACACAGAGAAACCCTTAAAACAAACAAGTTAATGCAGAAAGGGGTAGCATCATGTACAACTGAAATGCCTTAAGGAAGCAATCTAAATAATTTTGTCACATTCATTTTCCATACCTCTCCTTTGGCAAGTGCTCTATGTCTCTAAAAAGCATAATTTCCTCATCGATTGCCAAAGACTACCATTTCATATCACGCATCAAAGCGTGAGAAGTATTGAGGTAATGGGAACTGACACTGTGGCAAAGAGAAGGTGAGCCCCAGCCACTGGGGGAAAAGCTGGGTCAAGGTCCTCTCAGCAAATCCCTGTGTTATCCTAGCACTTTGCAGCTGTGCTCACCCAAGAACTGGACTGTACCCCAAACAGCCTTTTGAATCACAATTACAAAACAAAATTTGTGGTTCAAATGAAATTCAATACCAACACAGGCCAAATGGTTTCTATATTCAAAACCAAAGCTCCCTTTAACCTTGAAAGGTTTTTCATGCTTTCCAAATATCCCTAGCTTAACTTAATAAATGTACTCTTTATCTTCTATCCACATGTTTGGCCAAACATTTAAATCTTTCTAAACACAAATTCAACTTTATTTTATGAGTTTAGTTTACTAGACACCTCTTGCAGAAAAAGAATCATATAATTAAAGTTACTGGGAGTCTGAATGCTTTGGTTCTTGTACAGATCAGACACTGATGTATATTGGGTCTTCGGCCAAGTCACGGAATTTCTTTCTTCAATTTTCAATTTCAAAGACTGAACTCTATTTCAGACCTTGAATTTGTTCCTAGCCCTGCTGCCAGGGATTCTCTCTTGCAAAGAGACGTCGGCACCTTGTCCAGAAAGGACACCAGGACTGTGATATAATGGAGGAAATTGAACATGATCATTTGATACATACTGATTTCACCAGTGAACTCAGACACTGTTTCAAAGCCTTACAACACTGCACTTCCTCCAAACTACTGATTAGGTGCTTATGTTTTCTTAGAAGCAAAATAAGTCTGCAAGAAGGATAAATTTAGGACTATAGAATTTATTGTTCTTATCTAGAATGAGGGTTGTCTATCCATTGAACATTTAGAGTTCTTACCTAGGGAAAATAGTACGTGAGAATAGGAATAAATAAAGAAAGGTAACTAGACACGGAGTATGTGATTATAAATCAAGATCTCATGCCATTCCCTTCACTGTCCAGTCAGTTTATTCACAACTGTTATTTAGCTCTTTATCAGCATTGTAAATAGGCCTACAGTTTCTGTCTTGGTATCTTCCTTTGTTATGTCTTAGGTTAAATTCACACCCATATCTCCACATATCTGGTACTGCATGTAGAACAAGGCATTGGGTCAGGATCCTTCTTAACAGGATCCATCTACACCAATTTATAATTTATAATTACTGAAGTCTATGACTTCAGCAGTACCATATTGGACAGCTAAATTTATTACATCTCTCTCAATTCTCATTTAGTTACTCTCATTAAGCACCAAGTATGTTTGATCAGGCCATCAGGTACTCTACCAAAACTCACAGTAATCCCTGCTCTTCCTCTGCTAACCTGTGAATACCTCCCACAGCCTGCTCTTTTTGAATTTGCAAAGCTCCATTTGCATTTGCTATTGTAGTTCTTTCTTCAGGCCATGATATCACCCCCCCACTGAATGTAACTCTCCCTGCAGCAGAAACCACTGTATCTTTCACTACATCAGTTGTTGCTAAGTTGTTAAGTTCTGACAAGTCAGTTCTAATTCATAGCAAATGTGTTTAGGGGTTTTCCAAGGTGTAGCTGGTGAGTTTGAACTGCCGACCTTGTGGTTCATAGTCCAGGACAGATCCTACAATGCCACACCAGGAGTCTTTACTACCTTAGTACACTCTTTCTTTTCTTCTTTCTCTCTAAAGTCACAGAGTTTCTTATCTCTATCTACAATATCTAATGAGGTTTGTAATTTTGAGAGATAAACTGTCAGTGACAACATAGGCCAAAATTCTTACTATAAAGTGTAGAGTGGTTCTGGAGTCCTGGTGCGGCGCTGTAAGAAAAGCACTGCAAGGTCAGCAGTTCAAACTCATCTGTCTCTCCTCAGAAACTATATACAGGATCCCTATGACTCATAATTTGCTCCAAGTCACTTAACAACAACAACAACAATAAGGTGATTCTAATATATAAAGATGAGAATTAGTGCATTTCCTAGACTACTGAAAGTTCTCCTCAAGAAAATTTAAGTGTGCATGGAGAAAGACTGAAAAGACCAGCCAGAGACAAGGCACAGGAAACACCTCTTGACAATTGATTCCTTTCTTTTTCTCTTCATTATTTCACAAAAAGAGGAATGTTAGTGGTAGGTAAGATGAAGCTTTGGATATTTGCTTGTTATTTGGGCAACTCAACGTATGAGTACAAAATTCTCTGTTTTAAACCTCATGTGTTCTTCTGTCAAAACAGTAAAACTATATCCATTAATTGAAAGAGATATGACCACAGACATAATTAGAGTTGTGTTGATCCCCAAATGAGTATATTTTTTCCTCATAATCAGGAAAGTGAATTTGACTAGGCTGAGGCACCAAAGGAGGACTCTGAACTAAACATCTTAGATATGCAATAAAGCAGAGGCTTTCAAAGAAATCACAAAGTTTTTAAAATTAAATTCTGATGAATTGTTGGGATCAATGCCTCCCCCATGAGAATTTGGGCAGCCCTGTTACTGCTTCACAGAGTAGAGTTAAACAGAAGTCACCTTATGTAGCTTTCAAACCAAGGTTATAAAAACTCATGCAGGTTCCTTATTCACTGTTGGAACACTAAGTCTTGGAGTGCCGAGTAGCCACTTAAGAATTCCACCAAATACGAGGCAGTTATGCTGCAAATTCCACAAGTTAAGGCTCTAGCAGTCAGTTATATCCAAGCCCAGTCCTCAATGCATTCCCTGCTGAGATATCAGACACGGATGTGACACCATCTTAGACCCTCAAGATTAAGCCATCCTGAGAACATTATCTGAGTGAAATTAGTATCTGAGTGAAATTAGTCAGATACAAAAGGAGAAACACTGCATAGGAGCACTACTGTAAAAGACAAAGACAAAGAACCCATACTAAAGTGGGGGAGATTCTTTGCTGGTTACTGGGATGTTGGGGTGGGGTGAGGGGAGAAAGGGGAAGGTGTAACACAGGGTAGGGAATAGACACAGGGTAGTTTGGGTGCTAGGGAGGTGCGTAATATACAAGAAGGGGGAGGGGAATGGAAAAACAAAGCAGACAGGAAAACAATTAGGAAAGTTTGCATGGGCTAGTGGGACAGAGGTAAAGAATGATATATGCACAATTTCAGAACAACAGGGTTCTGGGATACAGGAATTGAGACATGGTTGGAATGGGGAAAAGGGAGGAAATAATGTTAAGATGCTTGGCTGTCTTTTGAATCTTGGTTTCCATGGCATACCACTATAAAATAGATTTTTGAGGGGAAGAGAAAGGAATAGCCAGAAATATCACCATAGAAAGCTTGTAAGTCCATCTTCTGCCTATAACTGATTGGAATACCTAAAAATGGGGCTACAATGTGTCCAGTGAAGGAGGTTTCCTGTGGAGTCTCTGCACTACATAAGACCATAGGTGGAATCCTGAACCCCATCCAGAATCTTCTGAGGTGGAAAGTTTCCACTTGAAAGGACAAGCAGACCAGCCTGGAGCAGCTAGAAGAACAGAAGATACTTCTTGAAAGAAAGATTGACAGAAAAAATACAAAGCAATATAGGCAGTCTGACTGATAACTACAAGAACAAGCAAGTTGCTCGCCCAGGAGACATCAAGGCAAGTGGTAGGGTCCCTCATGGCAAACCCCCTTCCAAGACTAAGACTCAATGAGAATGCATGCTCTGATTGGTGACCACATTCATCACCAATAAGGGGAAGTGGGGGAAAAGCAGCAATGAAGCTGCAAGCTAAGCTCTACAATGTTCAATAGACTCTTGTGAAGATGGAGACCTGGTTCGTCAGCAGTGTGGCAAGACCTGGGGACTCCTGGGTCCAGAATCAGTGAAATAGCCACAAAGGACTAGAGTGGAGAGTGAACCGTCCAGCTGATAAGAAGAGAGAACATATGCATAAGAACACCCACACTTGCAGATAATACCCACTTGACCTTGCTTCAATGACTGGATGATCATAGCTCAACCAGAAGAAGAAAGAAGAGGAAAAAAAGAGTAATCTGATACAATTTAATGAACTTGACCTACACTTTTGGATGCAGTAGCTCAAAAGACAGAACAAATCTTTACAGCAAGGATCATTCCCACCCCCTCCATACACAGAATAAACAGGGATGGGCAACTTGGACATTGGCTACCGAAAATGTTGGGGGGCTACAAAGGCAATAAGTGACTGGCTTACAAGCTTTCAAGAGGGAACCTAGATCTAGGGGGCCTGGAGGAAGGTAGAGTCTCCACTGAGTAGTAACCAATCTGTCTGGGTGGGGCTGATGATAGGTCTCTTGTGATACAATAGTGAATAATTGTTATCAGGACTGATAGTGAGGGTTGGAAATGTAAAGGTAGATGTTTTGGAGCAAAAGGAGGGGAGTGATTGACTTTGCAGTCTAGGAGCGGAGGTCCCTCGGATCATCAAGGGAGAAGAACAGAAAGCAGGACCCTACCCAGAGAAACAGTGATGCTAGAGATGGAGGCAGAAATGATGACATGGAGAGATGAAGTGGCTGATGACTCTAGCCCAGAGAGGGAGAGGGGCTGTGTGCTGACGACTGGGTGGCAGGCTTGCAGGGTTGGTTGATGATGAATGGAGGGTATTGTAGCCATGGCAATGAAACGATATACGATAGGTGAATGTAAAGCTAATGTTCTCCCATGTAAACTATTTCATAATTCACAATAAAACATTTAAAGAAAAAGAAGAAAAAAAAAAAAAAAAAAAGATTATGCCATCCACCAGGAGCAGAATTATCTCTTAGAACATGCCAGGCAAAGCAGACGAATTTCCAGGCAAGCTGTGCCCAAATCATTGGCACAAAAAATTGTGGAATATAATAAATTGGTAGACATTTGAACTCTGTAAGTTTGTTGATGTTTGTTAGCTATAACATACAGCTGAAGTAGACATCCAAACCTCAAGAAAGGAATCATTTAGAGAAAGTGAATATCTAGGCCCCAGTACAAATATTTAATCTCAGTATTCCAAATAATAGGCATTGTTGTAAAGTTCTCACAGATGATTCAGATGCCACCGTCCTACAAAGCTTCACTAAGAATGTCTACCCTAAGAGACTCTTTTCACTTACAACCACTTACTTCTCTGGTTACTACTATTAACTTGTATTATTCATTGCACACAGAGGCCAAACACCCAAACCCTCTGCTGTGCAACTGATTCATATTCAGAGGCAGTAGAAGCTAAAGTCTCTCTACTACTCACTGTTGTTACAACACTGTTTATAACAACAAACGATATCCCAAATCTGAAAATCAATGTTCAAATGAGTCTTTTTTTGATTATTTTCTTGTAATAGCTACCATTTTTTTCAAATCAAAGATGCCTGTTTAACCAGTGAAAAATACTAAATAAATCTAAGCTAAGGGATAAAGATGAAGGAAAATGAGCATTTTGAAAGAATATGTCTTTATATTAGGTTCACTTGAAACTGAGTCCAGTGTCTTCTAGAATTTCTAAACTGATTTTTTCTTTTATACTTTTTATGCTACATAAAAATTAGATTAAGAGAACAAACAAGATGGCGGATCGGGTGGACGTATAGCAGAGAGCTCTGTCAACAACAACACAGAATACCCGACCAAGCAGGCTCAGGGGATGGTCCCAGAACTCTGAACCACATATAAAGGAATACTTAGAAGATTGGAAGGC
>NW_006408771.1:1088979-1112207 GCF_000296735.1 Chrysochloris asiatica | reverse complement strand
AAAAAAAAAAAAAATTAGATTGAGAAGCATTATATTGAGTTCTGTTTCCAGTCATGACTGGGAAACTGAGATGGAGCTTACCACCACATAGTAAGCAGCTAGAAAACTGGACAAAATAAATGAAGCTATATTTGGACACCAGATAGTACAGTTCAGCATGCTGATACAGATGAGCTGCTCTTTACAATAGTCTGATTTTCTGCCTAGAAGAAGTTAATGGCTGTGGCATAGGGTAGAAGGTCACAATAATATCACTGAGTTGGGAAAACTGAGATGAAAACGCATGAAATATGAAGTGGCTAAAAACTGTGAGGTGGAATATCAGAGAGGAGAGACTTATGCAAAAAAGAGAGATGGAAAGAAAAGAAAAGAAAGAAAAAATTCCAGAAATATATTTTCAAATTAGCTGAAACATTTTCACCACTCAGAGAGGGCAAGGGACAGTAAAGTTTCAAACCATCAAAGCAAAATGACATCAGGAAACACTCTGGGCATTCACTAGTGCTCTGAGAAGCTGAGCTTTGACAGCAGAATCATACTAGTCCTAAGGTCAAGAACATTCTATATCTGCTCTAGTTGTTAAGTCTTGTTGTCAATTGTTGAGTCAGTTCTGAGTCATAGCAACCTGGCATAGGGTTTCCTAGGAACAACTGGTGGGTTTGAACTGCTGACCTTGCAGTTAACAGTCAATTGCTTATCCTACCAGGCTGCATGACTTATCCTACAGGATTCCATGACTGCCCTTACAAGTAAACCTTTTAATTTTTGCTTGTTGTTTTTGTTTTTTTATATCCCCCAAACAAACCTTTAAAAAAAAAGATATTTTGAAATAATCTACTCCCTTCCAAAGCAAAATAAATGTTCTTTACAGTAAGGCTACACAATCTAGATTGACAATAATAAAATAACCATAGTGTCCAGTATCTACTATATAATTAGTGGTGGTGGTGGTGGTGTGTCGTGGAGTTGGTTCTGACTCATAGTGACCCTGTCTAGGGTTTTCGAGACTATAAACCTTTACAGGAGCAGAAAGCCTCATCTTTTTCCCAAGGAACAGCTGGTAGTTTTGAACTGCTGACTGTGAAGTTAGCAGCCTGACTCATAACTACTTTGGTACCAGAACTCCATATATAATTAGTAGATATGTGATGTATTAGGAAGTAAAATAAAACAAGGAGAAAAATTAGAGAATAGAAAATAAACATAGAAACAACAGAGTTAAATAAGGAGACAAGAAACTGAAAACGGTTATCATAATTATGTTTAAACATTTAATTGAAAGCATGAACAAAATGGGGAAGACAAAGATGTATCAAAACCAAATGGAAATTCAAGATAAAAAAATCAAATATCTGAGATGAAAATCATCTGGGTAGACTTAACAGTATAGTCATGCATCACATAGAGTTTGGAAACATCTGATTACATATATTTCCGTAGTCCTATAAGGTTATAATAAAATTCAGAAGTCCTGATTAAAGAACCCCTGTAGATTTAAGTAAATACAGTAACTCTAGCAGTTCCTACACGCAAGGTGTAGCTCATATCTTTTGCACACAAATTGATTGCGCTGACAGGAATATTATGGACTCATAGTGTGGTGATTTAGGATCAACACTATGCTTTGAACCACAAGATTGAACCACAAGCAGCTCAAACACACCAGCTGCTCTTCAGAAACCCTATACAGGTTTTCTAGGAGTCAGAACTGATTCAACGACACTTATCAACAAAAACATGGTCTATAATGCATGTCTTTATAATTATTAAAAATGCTTATGTCCCTGGCTTATGTATGTACTATATTATACTTTCTATTGTTGTTTCAATATGAACCATCCCTACTTACAAATGAAATGCTCACCATATAATAATAAATGCTCAGACTCCTAAGCAGCTCATCCTATGTCTTGCATCTTGTGTCTCTTAAATGTTATAGCATTATTATCTGTTTAATGGTCTTTCAAAGATATTATTACAAAGTATATAAACCATGATTTCCAAATATACCAAAACTAGCACTCATTGTAGCAGTAGCAAGAAACAAAGGAGAGATATTGATTTGGAAGTTTGTTAAACAACACAAAGGTGGAAAACCATCGAAAAACATTGCTTGTGATTTAGGCTTGCCTGTTTGTTACACATATAACACAGTGTTTGCACCAAGTCCAAAACACATAGTGTCCTACCTATTTCCCAAAACAAAGTGTGGATATGAAGTGGCACATAATTCACTGGCATCAAGTCGATTCTGAATTATAATGACATTATAGGATAGAGTAGAACTGTGGTTTAGAGTTTTCAAGACAAATCTCTTGTGGGATGGAAGCTGTGATCTTCTTGTTAACAGCCCAATGTTTAACCGACTGTGGCACTGTTGTTGTTGTTATTTTTATTAAGTGCTGTTGAGTTGGTTCTGATTCATTGTTGCTGTTGTTTGGTGCCTTTGAGCTAATTAAGACTCATAGTGACCCTCTGCACAACAGAACACATCATTGTCTGCTCCAAGGCCATTTTCACAATTGTTATGTTTGAGCCCATTGTTGCTGCCACCATGTCAATCCATCTTGCTGGTGGTCTTCCTCTTTTTCATGGGCCCCCACTTTTCCAAGCATGATGTCCTGCTCTAGGACTGGTCCCTCCTGACAACATGTCCAAAGTGTAAGAGATGAAATCTCACCATCCTCAGGTCTTAGGAGCAATCTAACTGTACTTCTTCTCAGATAGATTTATTTATTCTTCTGGCATTCCATTCCATGGCATTTTCAATATTCTTCATCGTCACCATAATTCAACTGCATTAATTCTTCTCTGGTTTTCCTTTTCATTGTCCAACATCAACATGTATATAAGACTGTTGAAAATACTGTAACTGGAGTCAGGTACACCTTAGTCCTCAACCTGAGATCTTTGACTTTTAACACTTTAAAGAGACCTTTTGTAGCAGATTTGCCAAGTGCAACACAGTGTTTGATTTCTTGACTGTTGATTGTGGGTCCATGCACAATGAAGTCTTTGACCATTTCAATCTTTTTTTTCTATTTATCTTGATGCTATTTATCAGTCCCATGGTGGGGATTTTTGTTTACTTTCATAAGGTGCAATCAATGCTGAAGGCTGAAGTTTTTTATTTTCATCAGTATGTATTTTAAATCCTCTTAAAATCTAGCAAGCAATGCTGTATCATCTGCAATTCTAGCTTCTTGCAGTCCTGATGCCACATTTTTCACATAATTCAGTTTCTAGGATTATTTGATCAGCATAAGCTTACATATATAAGGAACCCTGGTAGCCTAGTGATTTTAAGTCAGCCTGCTAATTTCATGGTCAGTAGTTCAAAACTACCAGCAGTTCCACAGGAGAAAGATGAGGCATCCTGTTCCTGTCAAGGTTTACAGCCTCAGAAACTACACAAGGTCACTATGAGTCAGAACCAATACCACGGCACATAACCACCACCATATATATAGAAACACTCACACACACACACACACACACACACACACATATATGTTGTTGTTAAGTGCCGTTGAGTCGGTTCTGACCCATAGTGACCCTGTATAGGGTTTCTGAGGAGCAACTGGTAAGCTTGACCCACCAACCTTGCAGTTTAAATGGCTTTGCAGTCTGGTGCATTAACCCACAGTGCCACACCAGGGCGCTCTCTCTCTCTCTCTCTCTCTCTCTCTCTCTCTATATATATATATATATATATATGTGTGTGTGTGTGTGTGTGTGTATATATATATATATATATATATATATATATATATATATATGTATATAAAAACATAAGACTTCTACTGCATATATAATTTAAATATTAATGGAGAACCTATATTACCATTTTAGGTCAATAAATTCTGTCAAAGGTAAAGGGACTATGCCATAATAATAAAAAATACAAATTCATAAAGATTTAATAATACTAAATGCATGTTGTTGCTGTTAATTGCCATCAAGTTGGTTCCTACTCACAGCAAATATTTATAGGGTTTCTGAGGCTGTAAGTTCTTACAAAAGCAGAAACCTCATCTTACCTAATAATTCAAGTTTCAAAAAACATGAAGAATAACTTGACCGATATACATGGAGGTAGAAGCTCAAAATACAACAGAGAGGGAAGGAGTCTTCATATCAAATATCAATGCTATCCCCTCTGTATACAGGTTAGATAGGGATGGGCAACTTAGACACTGGTTCCCTAAATTGAGGGGGTAATTAAGTCTCAAAGTGACTGACAAGATTTCAAGAGGGAGTTTAGTTTAAGAGTGTGTGGGGGAAGAAAGAGTCCCCACTGAATCGTTTTCACCTTGTCTAGATGGGTCTGGTAAAAAGAGATGGGGATAATAGTCTTATGATTCAGTTGTGAGTAATTGTTATCATGACTAATTGTGACTGTCACACTTGTAAAGGTAGAAGTTTTGTAATAAAAATGGGGTAGCAGATAATCTTACAGTCCAGAAACAGAGGACTCTAGGACCATCAAGGGAGAAGAGCACAAGCAGACTGAGGGACCTTATTCAGAGAAGTGGCAACACCAGAGATGGAGGCAGAGATGGGGACATAGAGAGAAGGAGCAGCTGAGGACTCTAGATTCATGGGAAGAGAGGGACTGAGAGCTGGTGGCCAGGAGGCAGACTTGCAGAATGTGCCCTTTGGTGGTGTAAATTATTATATATGCCTGAGTGTTAAAAGAAAAAAAAAAGAAAAAAAAGAGCTTAAAATGAATAGAGAGAAATACTGTTAACTCATGGTACATGGAGGAATTATAAGCATTGTGATGAAACAAATCATATGATTGTTGAATGTAGAACTAATGATCTGTCCTGTAAACTATCTTTCAATTCACAATAAAAACTTCAAAAAAAAAAGAAAAAAAAAGACATGAAGAATACCTGAAAGAACTGAAAAAAAAAAAAAAAACCAATCCTCAATTAAAATGTGAGATATTAATCTCCTGCTCTCAGTATAGACATGTAGTCATATTTGTGTCTATTCAAAGAAAGATAATCCAAAAGATTACAGAAATTATTGAATAATCTGATTAAAGAACAACATAGCTAGGGGAACACTGAAGCAGGTTTGCATGGGCTAAATGGAACAGAGGTGAATAGTGATGTATGCTCAGCCTTGGGAAAATAGGTCTCTGTGATACAGGGATCGAGGCATAGTCTGAATGGGTAAAAGAGGGGAAATAATGTTAAGATGCTTGACTGTCTTATGAATATTGATTTCTCTTGTCTACTATTGTAAAATAGACACTTGAGTGGGATAAAAAGGAATACCAAGAAACATGATTACTGAAAGTTTGTAAGCCCATCTTCAGCCTATAACTGATTGAAATACCAAAAATGGTTCTAGAACTCGGCCCAGTGAAATGGGCTTCTTGTGGAGCCTTGGTAGTGTATAGGTCCTTAGGTGGAATCCTGATCCCCATCCAGAGCCTTCTGAGGTGGGACATTCCAACTTGAAAGAACAAGCAGACCAGCCTGGAGCAGCTAGAGGAACAGAAGACACTTCTTGAAAGAAAAATAAAATCAGCAGGAAAAATCAAAATCAAAAACAAAAAGGCAGTCTGATTGGCTCCTACAAGAACAAGCAAGTTGTTTGCCAGAGAACCATCAAGGCAAGCAATCAAGTCCCTTCAGAACAATCCCCCGCTCCAAGACTGAAACCCAAAGGGATCACACAAGCAGCCATGTAAGCTTGCTTGTGACCACAGTGGTCTACTGGTGATTAGAAGTGGGGGGAAGGCAGCAATGAAGATATGGGCTGAGTTCAACCATGTTCCATAGACTCAGCATCAACCTGGAGATGAGAGAGAGAAGAGGAAGGCTGGTTGGCCAGAATTATGGGGAGACCTGGAAAAAACTGAGTCCATGGACAAAGACATAGCCATGGAGGATTAGAGCTGAGAGTGAAGCGTCTGGATGATATAAAGTGATGGGAGATGCACAAGAATGTGAAAACTTACAGATAGTACCCATTTGACCTAGTTTCGATAGCTTGACGATCAGAATTTGATTAGAGGAAGATAAAAAAAATTGATAAAGGAAACTGAAGCAGTAATTTGATGAACTTGACTTATGCTTATGGATGTAGTAGCTCAAAATATCAACTGAAAAAAAAAATATATATATATCAACTGAGAGGGAAGGAGTCTTCAACCTATCCTCTCTATATGCAGGGTTGATAGGGATAGACAACTTAGACATTGGCTACCTTAAATTGGGGTGGGGGGCTATAAAGGCACAAAGTGACTAGCTTACATGTTTTCAAGAAGGAGTTTAATTCCAGAGTATGTGGGGGAAGATAGAATCCCCAATGATTAGTTTTCATCTTGCTGAGATGGAGATAAGATTCTTATGATTCAATAGTGAAAAATTGTTATTATGACTAATTGTGATAGTCACAGCTGTAAAGGTAGAAGTTTTGTAACATAAAGGGTGAAGTATTAAATTTTATATTCCAGGAACAAAGAATCCTAGGATCATCAAGAGATAAGAGCATGAGTGGAATGTGGGACCTTATCCAGAGAAGCAGTAACACCAGAGATGGAGGCAGAGAAGATGACATGGAGAGATACAGCAACTGAGGACTCTAGACTCATGGGAAGAGAAAGAATGTGCTGGCAGCCAGGAGGCAGACGTGCAGAATGTACTCTTTTTTTTTTTAATGATTATATATTCTTGAATGTTTTTGTGTACACACACACTCCAAAAAAGTGGGAATAGAAGTAAATATTGTTGAATGATGATGCATGGAGGGGATTGTAATCATTACAATAAAATGATGAGTATAAAACTGATGTTCTCCCATATAAACTATTACTGAATTCACAATAATTTTTTTTTAAATCAAACACAGTAAAATTGTGTTTTAAAATTAAAATGTAATAAAAGTGAAAGATAAATAAAAAATTATTGCAGTAGTACATCAATTTGGAACTGCCAAAAATTCACACCAGACTCAGAAAATGATGTGGAATGGGGGATAGGTGGTTTGAAATCAGGAAAGATATGCATCAGGGCTGTGTTTTTTTGTTGAGCATATAATAAAAATATGTGAAGAAGAATGCAGTATCAAAGTTGGAAGAATATTCATTAACAACCTGTTATATGCAGATGACACAACCTTGTTTGCTGAAAGAGAAAAGGATTTTAAACACTTCCTAATGAGTTCTGGTGTGGTGCTCTGGGTTAATGTGCCAGAATGCAAAGCCCTTTGAACTATAAGGTCGGTGTAGCAGCTCAAACTGCAGTTCAAGCTCACCAATTGCTCCTTGGAAACCCTATACAGGGTCTCTATGGGTCGAAACTGACTTGACCACACTTAACAACAACAACAATGAAGCATAAAGACTACAGTCTTGAATACAAATTACATCTCAACCATAAAAACAACAAAACTCCTCACAATTGGGATAATAAAGCAACATCATGCTACATGGAGAAAAAAATTGCAGTTCTCAAGGATTTCATTTTACTAGGAACTACAATCAATGCCCATGGAAACAGCAATCAGGAACCCAACATTTTGCATTGGGTAAAAAATGTCTTTAAAGTATTGAAAAGCAGAGTTGTAAATTTGAAGATTAACATGTGCCTGACCCAATCCATGGCCATTTCAATCGCCCATATGCTAGGGGAAAGCTGGATGATGAATAAGGAAGATCAAAGAATAATTGATTTTTGTAATGGTTAGGTCATGGTGTCATCTCTACTAGGCCAGGATTTCCAGAATTCAGGCAGTTGGGATGTGCTTCTTTCCATGCTGATGAAACCTAATACAGGCATAGTGAGCTCTATGATGAGTGGCTATTAACAGCCAATCAGTTGAAGGGATGCTTTCTTGGGGGTGTGGCCTGCTCCCAATATAGTGGACATGTGGGAGTGACTGGCCCTCTCTCTTCTTCTAGGGGTGCCCGAGACTCAAGGTTAGGTCTGATAGAGTTAAAAGAGGTACATAAAAACTATCTGGGCTGATAAAATGTTGTATAGTTTGATTTGGTTAATAATGTCACTGAAAAGTGTTGTTGTTAAGTACCATGGAATCGGTTCCGACTCATAGTGACCCTGCACAGGATTTCTAAGGCTGCAAATCTTTACTAGAGTAGAAAGCCTTATCTTTCTCCCATGAAACAGCTGATAGTTTCGAACTGCTGACCTTGAGGATAGCAGCCCGATTTGTAACCACTATGCTACCAGAGCTCTTTGATAAGTAGTGGCCCACATATGTATATATGAGTATGGTTTAATCTCATTAACGTTGTTCACATAGATGCATTTTATTGTATGTGGTGTTAATTGCCACTGAGTTGATTCCAACTCAAAGCAACCATATATAGTGTTTCTGAGGCTGTAAATCCTTGCAGGAATAAAAAGCCTCATCTTACCTAGTAATTCAGTTTTCAAAAGACATCAAAAATATCTGAGGAAATTGACAAAAATTGATTATAAAATAAAAACAGACACTGTATTGTCATTCTGTATATAGTTCCGTTCTGGCAAAATACTTACTGTGAGTGAGTGAGTGAGTGAGTGAGTCAGTCAGTCAGTCAGGCAGTCAGTCAGTGTGTGAGTGTGTGAGTGTGTGAGTGTGTGAATGAGTGATCTAGCAAGTTAAACAGTGGTTTGACTTAAAGAAACAAGGTTCCCTCCCCACTTTTCCCAGTGGCAAAAGTATTTCCCAGTGGTGCTCACCTCACAGATTGATATCGCTTTGTTAATGTATTAGAAATACATATATACAATATATATATAATACATATTATACTCTGGTAGCATAGTGGTTACGAATCGGGCTGCGAACCTTAAGGTCAGCGGTTCGAAACTACCAGTCGCTCAGTGGGAGAAAGATGTGGCTTTCTACTCCCGTAAGGATTTACACCCTCGGAAACCCTGTACAGGGTCGCTATGGGTCAGAACCGACTTGAAGGCACTTAACAACAACAACATACTATAATGTATTATATATAGTATACTATGTATAAATTATGTATTGTATAGAAGCACAGTGCCTTCATACAATAAAGCACTGTACTGTGAAGCACAATTTCTGAAGTTCGAACCCACCAGCTGCTATGTGGGAGAACGATGAGACTTTCCACTTCTGTGAAGATTCAGAGCCTCAGAAACCCTATACAGGGTCGCTATGAGTTGGAACTGACTTGATACACTTAACAACAACATATATATATACATAAAGCATGGAGCTCTGGTACAGTAGTGATTGTGAATCGGGCTGTTAACCTCAAGGTCAGAAGTTTGAAACTACTAGCTGTACCACGGGAGAAAGATGAGGCTTTCTGCTCCCATATAGAAAGCCTATTCAGCGTCGCTCTTAAGTTGGAACCGACTCCACGGCACATAACCACCACCAACATTCCAATTCATGACAACTCCATGTGTTTCCAGGCAGAATGCACTGTTCAGTGACTGTGATCTTATGAAGCAGATCATCAGGTCTTCCTTTCAATCTCTGAGTGGAGTCAACCTTTTAGTTAGTTTTCCTGTTGTGCTATGAAGTGCTGCTGAGTCAGTTCCAACTCACAGAGACCATGGATATAGCTGCCAAGGAGGTGGACTTGAACTGCTAATCTTGTGGTTACCAACTCAGTGCTTATCCTACAACGTCACCAAGGGACTCCTGTGTATTATATTGAGCCATTATTCTATGACATGTACTATTCTAAATGTTTTACAAACATAATTTCATTTAATCTTCTTTGAAATTAGTATTTTCTTCAATTTGCATAAAGGGCAATGAGATACATGAGTTCAAACAGCTCATGTGGGGAGAAGGCAAGAATCAAATTGATGTTGATTCCAAATCTATGCGCTTTTCTACTCATTCTTTTCGGATTTTTTGTGTTTCAGGCAATAAAAATATTGAAATATATTATTCAGTCACATCTAGGATGAAAAGAGAGAAGTTAGATAATATATTTGGTGATGCAGATTTATGACAGGACACTTACTATGGTTTAGCACACCAGTAATACTTCATCAGCACCATGCTCACCTTGGTTCTACTTGCCAATCTGGATTGGGAATTGAAAATCTCCTCAGTGTTACTCAGCATAATAAGCTGAGCCTAAATGCTCTACTTTCTCTTTGCTTACATAGCAAACCAAGGATTCCTCAAAAATAGGATTCTACTGGGTGCAATGGTTGCCACCCGCTCACTGCTGCTGAGTCAATTTCAACTCATAACCACTCTGGAACAGAGAAGAAATGCCCTAAGACTGTAAACTTTCACTGGAGTAGACAGCCTCGTCTTTCTTCCAAGAAATTAACACTTTAATCAGCAGGTCAATGCTTAGTCCACTGCATCACCAGGGTCCCTTCAATGGTTGTCATTCAGCTTGACTTTCTTACTGGGGGGAGATAATGCTGAGCCACCATATGTTGTTTTTGTTAAGTGCCTTTGAGTCAGCTCCAACTAGCAGTGACCCTGTATACAGTTTCCAAGGAGTGACTGGTGAGTTTGAACCTCTGACCTTGCCATTCAAACTGCCCTGGTGGTTCAGTGTTTATACTACAGTACCATATCAGGACTCCAAGACACCATATAGTTGATTGAACTTTCCTACATAGCAGTACCTACAAACAAAGTCACTCTGATCTTGTTCTTACTGGATGCACTAAGAACACTGCGTGGATTATAGTAACTAGAGCCTGGGAAAATGGAGAGTAGCTTCATTTCTCCCAAGGGAGCCACATGCCCCAGCAGTCTAAGTTTAACTGGTTACCAGTTCAATATTTCCAGGAGTGAGGAGCCATGATCTTTCTTCTAAGAGATTCTGAATACACAGAACTAGAAAAGACTAACAGAGTAGTATCTATGTTCCTTTGGAGACTATGTCCTATGTCAATGAAAATTAAATAGATAAATACTGCTTCTATTAATCGACCAAAATTTCAAGTGGGCACCTATTATCAAACTGGAAGAAAATACTTTGACACATAAAAATGCAATTGTTATATATAAGTAATATAGGATACGTGTCTGATGAAGGATAACAACCATACGTAATGTATTTATTCAAAGGATGCTGCACTTGAAGCTACAGTGTTCCAAGAAAATTCTATGGGGAGCTTTGAGTATAAGAGTAAGAATGGTGAATGCAGTCTATGACGGACACAGTGATATTTCCAAAGACACCAAACCTTTGTCTATGAAGCTACTGATTTCTCATACTTTCTTTCCCACTCAGTGTCTAACAGCTTCTCAGAACTCTCACTTCTCTTCACAGGCGTGAGACACAAATTCTCACTCTGTCTGATTAGTTGAGTAACCATGGGCAAGTAATTTAACCCCTTTGAGCTTTAGGTTATGAATATGTAAAATATAGTAATATCAGCTAGAAGTTTGAGCTGAAGGTTTAAAGATCAAACATCAAATGTTTGCAAGAGATACAAGCACAGTGGCTGCAATGTAGATGTGAGTCTAGAAATATTTTCTTCCAAATGTTTTTTGTATTTTAACTTAATGCCAGCCATTGTAAATATGATGAGGAAAAGAGTATTTGACAGGGGAGAGACCTGAGTTCTAGCGAGGACTTCATTACAGAAGCAGCTTTGAGAACTGGGTTGAACCTTGGTTTGCCTTAGTTTCCCTCTGAAATGAGAAAGGTGGCCTTTAGGCTCCTTTTAGCACGAATGTGCTTTGTGACTATCACTCAGAGACTGTTTACCATCTAAAGCAATGAAGAGAGATGAGTGGTACAGCCAGAGGTCTTGTGCTTCCCTATCACCCTTTTTCATTATCTAGAGTTGTTGTTGTTGTTGTTGTTGTTGTTGTTAGTGACCCATAGCAACCTTGTGTACAGCAGAACAAAACACAGCCCAATCCTGGGCCAACCTCACTACTGTTGCCGTGCTTGAGTCCATCAGTGCTGCAACTTGGCCAATCCATCTTGTTGGGGGTCTTCCTCTATTTCTCTGACCCTCCACCTTACCAAACATGATATCCTTCTCCAGTGACTTGTCCCTCCTGACCATATGTCCCAAGTAGGAGACATAAATTTGGGCCATCTTGGCCTCTAGTGAGCACTCTGGCTGCACTTCTTTCAAAACAGATCTATTGGTTTTTTTTGGCAGCCCATGACACTTTGGATATTCTCCTCCAACACCATAACTCAAAGGCATCAATTCTTCTACGGCCTTCCTTATTCACTGTTCAGCTTTTGCATGCATATGAGGTTATGGAAAATACCATGGCTTGGGTCAGGCATCTTAGTCCTCAAGCTGACATCTTTGCTCTTCAACACTTTAAAAATTCCTGTACAGCAGATTTGCCTAATGCAATACATCATTTGATTTCTTGACTGCTGCTTCCATGAGTGTTGATAGTTGACCCAAGAAGAATGAAGTCCTTGACAACTTCAATCTTTTCTCTATCGATAAGAATGTTGTTTATTGGTCCAGTGGTGAGGATTTTTGTTTTCTTTACATTGAAATATAATCCATACCGAAGGCTGTGCTCTTTGATCTTCATCAGTAAATGTTTTAAGTCCTCTTCACTTTCATCAAGCAAGGTTGCATCATCTGCATATCGCAGGGTGTTAATGAGTCATCCTCCAATCCTGATGTCACATTTTTCTTCATATTATCTAGAAAGTGTGCTCGAAAATATTGCTTTCCCAAAGCAAAGTGTTCAACTGGCATTGTTCTGGGTCAAGCTTCACATCATTGGTCTCAGGCAGAGTCTTCCAAAATCAGCCCTATGGAAAGGCAAAGTTCACAGCCCATCGGGCCCTTCTGTCCCAAGAGACAAGGACTCCGGGAGTAGGTACTTCACCAACCTTTGCTCAGTTAAAAATCATTTTTCATGTTATTTGTTTCCAGTCTGAGCAGGAGTTTTTAAAGAAGCCACTCTTCCTCAGGTAGGGACACACTGCCACCTGCTGGCTATGTGTTATTTTACATCAGGGAACATTTACCAAGGCACAAAAGGAAGAAAATAGCAGTAATTTCTCATTTATAAATTTTAAATTGATGATAAAATATTTTAACCTTAATGGAATTTAAATTTGAAAGTAATTCACCCTGTGTATATTCAAAGTCGCACACATAAAACAAATCTTGACTAAAATTAATAGCTGAGAATATTTGAGGATTTCTTCAACAGAAATTTAAATAGTTCATTTAAGTACGCTTATCACTGTTGTTAAGGGCCATTCAATCGTTTTCGACTCATAGCGACCCTGTATAGGGCTTCCAAGGAGCAACTGATGCGTTTGAACCACCGATCTTACGATTAACAGTCCAGCACCATACCAGAGGTTCATGTATACTGGGCAGCGCTGTAGGATCAGCACGAGACTGTGAACCACAAGGTCAGCAGTTCAAACCCACCAGCTACCCCTCGAAAACCCTGTATAGGGTCTCTATGAGTTGGAACTGACTTGACAGCACTTAACAACATTTTCTGCACATTATGTCATGTGAAGCTGTTGAAAGATCTTTATTTTACTTAGAACTTATTCACTTGCTATTTGTGTACATTGCACTTTACAATAATAAAGATACATTACTTTTAAATACTTGTGGTATGGGAGACCCTTAATTCAAATTTGCCTTCAGTCATTCACACAATGAGGCTTTGTGATTTACCTACTATCAATCGTGCTTATGAAGAACGTGTATATAGACCAAGAGGAAGTTGTTTAAACAGAACAAGGAAACACTGAATGGTGTAAAGTTAAGAGCTGTGTGCCAGGGTCATATTATTTTACCACACTTATTCAATCTGTAGGAGTCCTGGTGTGGCACTGTGGGTTAATGCGCCAGACTGCAAAGCCATTTGAACTGCAATGTCGGCGGTTCAAGTTCACCAGCTGCTCCTGGGAAACCCTATACAAGGTTGCTATGGGTTGGAATCGACTCGACGGCACTTCACAACAACAACAATTCAATCTATATGCTGAACAAATAATCCAATAAACTGGGTTATATGAAGAAAAATGTGGCATCAGGATAGGAGGAAGACTCATTAACAACCTACACTAAGCAGTTTGATATAACCTTGCTTGCTGAAAGTGAAGAAGAGTTAAAATACTTACTGATGAAGGTTGAATACTACAGCTTCCCATATGGGTTGCACCTCAACATAAAGAAAACAAAAATCCTCACCACTGGACTAATAAATATCGTCCATATAAATGGAGAAAAGTTCTAAGTTGTCAAAGACTTCATTTTGCTCAGATCAACTATCAACATTCATGGGAGCAGCAGATGAGAATTCAAATGACATATTTCATTAGGCAAATCTGCTGCACAAGACCTCTTTAAAGTATTGAAGAGCAAAATGTCAGTTTGAGGACTAAGGCGTGCCTAACCCAAGCCATGGTATTTTCAATAACCTCATATGCGTGTGAAAGTTGGTAGTTCATAGAAGAATTGATGCATTTGAGTTATGGTGTTGGAGGAGAATATTAAAAGTATCAAGGACTGCCAAAAAAACAACAACAACAACCAATCTGTGTTAGAGGAAGTACAGTCAGAATGCTCCCTAGAAAACAGGATGGCCAGAATTCATATCTCATACTTGTGACATAATATCAACAGTGACCAGTCTCTGAAGGACATCATGTTTGGTAAAATTGTGGGTTGGAGAAAAAGAGAAAGACTCCCAACAAAATGGATTGGCACAGTGGCAGCAGCGATGGGTTCAGTTGTAGCAATGATGGTGAGGTTCGCATGGGACCAGGACGTGTTTCGTTTTGTTGTGCATAGGGTCCCTATGAGTTGGAACGGACTCAATGACATTTGACAACAACAACAATTAGAATAGTACAGAGGTTAAAAGCTAATACAGATATAAATGGAACAGACTCTGTAATTTTATCAGGAAAGTGGTTTGAGGCTAAGAATTCAGGAGCATTTTATATAACATGATTTTTATATTTCTCCATCAATGTTCTTTGGTTCTGGAACATCTAATTGCTTTCACTCTCTTCCATCAGCTGTTCCTTGTGCATGTTCAGTACATATGTCTACACTAACCTACTGCCTTGGAGTCTGTTCTGATTCATAGTGAGTCAATGGAGATTCTTTGAGACTGTTCATCTTTACTAGAGCAGACAGCCCCATCTTTCTCTCACGGCGCAGGTAGTGGCTTGAACTTCTGACCTCACAATTAGCAATCCAGTGCTTACTCTACAGCACCACCTCCATGGTGGTGGTGGTGGTTGTGTGCCATGGAGTCGGTTTCAATTCATAGTGACCCTTTAGAGTGTTTCTGAGGCTGTCAATCTTTACAGGAACAGAGAGCTTTATCTTTCTCCCACTGAACGGCTAGCAGTTTTGAACTACTCACCTTGAGGTTAGCAGTTCCATAATCACTGCACTACCAGAGCTCCTTATTACCTCGCTTCTTGTTGTTGTCAAGAGCCAATGAGCCTGTTCCGACTCATAGGGCCCCCATCTAGGATTCCAAGGAGTAGCTGGTGGATTTCAACTGCTGACCTTGTGGTTCACAGTCTAGTGTTGACCCTGCAGTGCCACACCAGAAGTCCATCTCACTAGTCCACAATATTTCATACTAAAGCAACCAACTTCCCTTTTCACATTGTAATTTGGACTACAATATAGATAATCTCTATATTCTTATCAACAAATCATTTAATTCCACATTTTCCTGAGTATCTCCAATTTGAGGCAAGATTTTGGCTTTGGGTCTGCATAGCCAAAGCGTCCATTAATATCTAGTGCATATAAGATTTTATTCTTCACTCTGTCCTTCACTCCACACTACAGCATACAAGATTTTATTCTTCACTTTGTCCTTCACTCCACCCTACAGCAACAACAACAAAAATTGCCATTTCCAGCCATCAAGCCTTTTAAAATGTTGGTGTCTATCTCTGAATCATTACATAAGCCTAATGGGGAAAGAAACAGAACTTACCCATCTCCAACTTAGCTTTCCCTTGGTGTTCCCTAATTCTCTCTTTCAAGATACAGGACTCTCCACAAATGCTGAACTATAAAGTCTGGTTGGTATGTGCTCATGACATGAATAAAGCTTAGTGAGACTAAAGAAGACTAGTGAAGCTAAGATTCCCCGCTACCTACTCTGGGGAGTCCTGGTTTGGTGATGTGGGTTAATGCTCTGGATTACAATGCCAGTTTGAACCACAAGGTCGTCAGTTCAAGCTCACCAGTCACTCTTTTAAAAACCCTATACAGATCTGACTCTGACACAGATGCTTATTTCATGGCATCACCTGGTTTTGCTTTGTTGTTGTTGTTAAGTGCCGTCAAGCTACTTCCGACTCATAGCAATCCGGTATAGAGTTTCTGAGGATCGACTATTGGGTTTGAACTGCTGATCTTTGGGTTGACACAGACTTTGTGGTCCAGTGCTTACCCTACAGTGCCACACTAGGTTATGCTTGTTGCTGTTAAGTGTCCTCAAGCCATTTCTAACATATAGCAACCCTGTATAGAGTTTCTGAGGAGCAGCTGGTGAGTTTGAACTTCCAACCTTGTGGTTCAAGCCAACTTTGCAGTCCAGTGCTTATCCTACAGCACCACACCAGGACTCCAGGTTCTGCCTGTTGTTATTAAGTGCCTTCAGTTGGTTCCGACTCATAGCAACCCTGTATAGAATGTCCGAGGAGTCACTGGTGAGCTTGAACAACAAACCCTGTGGTTCAAGCCAACTTTGCAGTCCAGTGCATTAACACAGTGCCATATCAGGACTCCAGGCTGTGCCTAGTACATCATAAATAATACAGTAAGAATAAACATTCTGTTAGCCAAAAACATAGACCAACTTTCAGATACTTTACTTTCCCATCACTTCTGACATTTTTCTCTAAATATAATAGTGGTGTGGCACTGTAGATCAGCATATCAGCACTGTAGGTCAGCCATTCAAACCTGCTATCTGCTCCTCAGAAACCCTATATAGGGCTGCTATAAGTCAGAACCAACTCAACAGCACTTTACAAGAACAAGAACACAGCAAGATTTAAGAAGTATATATTGATTGCTTCTTGTGTATAAAGATATTCCAATAATCAATCCATGCATATGTATCCTGAGAGATCCATCCTTCCTAATCCACAACTAGATACTCTCAGTGAACTAGTTCAGCTCTGAGATCCCAGAATCAGATACAACTGGGTACTTACAAGTTGCATGAACTCGGAAACTCACATAAGCACCTAAACTCAATGTCCTTATGTGTAAAATGAAGATAAGAAATGCACCCACCACAGAAAGTCGCTGTGAATTTCAAATGAAGTAAGACAGTGAGCACAGCACTTAGTATGTGATAAATCCTCAATCCCACCAGTGGTGGTGGACACATTATGCATGATGTTTCTGCTGAACTGTCTCTAATCCCCTGTGCTAACTGATAGTCAGGGCTTCAGTCAGGCATCATATGATCAGCCTTTCTCCCAGCAACCTTCAGCTCCTCTTTGAAAAATAGTGAGTGACATCCGCCTACCTTTAACGTAGAGTCAGAATAATCACTCTGACTTAAAAGTTAGAAGTTTCACTAGTTTGGCATTACCCTTGGAGATTAAGCAGCCCAAACTATGTAGGTTTTGCCTCTCATCACTGTCAGACTTGGCTTCTGAGCACCCCACCATGTGACAGGAATAGGATGCGGCATGAAGGTATCACTGGAGCAGTGGTAAGGTGAGATATAGTGGCTTCAGATCTGTCTGCTGCAGAAGCCAGCCTGATAAAAATTAACCTACCTCTTTAATCACAATTTTGCATTCCAGAATCTTCACCTGACAGAAATGATAATTATTTGGTTCATTGATTCCAGGATTAATCACAGAAGTTAATCTTGGCATGTATTGATTCCATTTCTGCTGGCTGTAACTAAAGTGTTCCAATTACTTATTCCAACTCTGACAGGAATAGGTTCCCAAAACAAAGGAAGTCAAAGATGAGCTATTATACCTGACAACTTTGCACAGCACATAGTGACAGCCCTGACTACCCAACCCAAGGTAAGAGGAACCCTAATAGGGAAGGATCAAGTACCTGTTCTTGCTATTATACACTGGTGTTTTATAAAGTTGATCCATTAGTGTCTTGAAGAATTGCAGACAATTTTATCTTCCAGAATCTGAACTCAAAATTTGGCTGCAAAGGCAAGAAAATTAAGAATGCAACACAAGAAAATATGACCATCTCTCCAACTTGACTTCGATCAGAAAACATCAGCATATATTACAATTGCAATCCTCCAAACAGGACTTCATGGTGTTGATCATTACCCAGCAGTGACTTCATTACAAAAGTAACATTTGCAAAGTGACAACTCAGTTTGTTCTCCCCTAAATAAAACCTAGCATGCAAACTGTGAATCTGACAGAAACACTGAACTGTAGTGTATCATGCATTCTTTTGGATACCCTGCTGATGGAGAAATAAGTAGACCTTTGGTGTGATGGCTGAATCGATGATGCCAGAGAACATCTCACTACATAACAGTTCACGCATTGATGGCTTCACACAGGTAGGGGGAGTCTCAAAACATAATAGTAAACAAGGTCCAGAGTGATAAGAATAATGGAAATGGTTAGATGTGAAAATACAGGGTAGAGTAAAAATACTAGAGAAAAGATCATGTAAGCACAAGGGCACCCAAATTTGCAGATAGTGCCCATTGGACTTAGCTTCAATGGCTGGATGTTCAAAACCCTACTAGAGGAAGGAAAAGAAAAAAAAAAATCTTTTTTTTTTCAAAGAAAACAAGTGTAAATAGCTACAATCTGATGGACTTGACCTATACTTATGCATGCAATAATTTAAAATATCAACCAAGAAGGAAAGAATCCTTACAGCATGGATCATTTCCATACCCACTGTACACAGGTTTGATAGGGATGGGCAACTCACACATTAACTACCTAAAATGGTGTGGGGTGGGGGTGGGGGGGCTCTGTGAAGGTATGAAATGACTAGCTCACAAGTTTTCAAGAGGGAGTTTAGATTCAGAGTGTTCGGGGGAAGGTAGAATCCCCACTAAGTGGTTTCATCCTGTCAAGACAGGTCTGGTGAAAGAGATGGGGACAAGACTCTCATGAGTCAATAGTGAGTAATTGTTATCATGACTAGTTGCGATTGTTGAAAGTGTAAAGGTAGAAGCTTTGTAGTAAAAAGGGGTTCATGGTTGATCTTACAGTCCTGGAGCAGAGTACCCTGGGACCATTAAGGGAGAACAGCAGGAGCAGAGTGTGGAAACATACCAAGAGAAGTGGCAATGCCAGAGATGAAGGCAGAGATGATGATGTGGAGAGACAGAGCAGCTGAGGACTTTAGACTCATGGACAGAGAGGGGATACACACTGGGAAGGGGAAGGGGTAGACTTGCAGGGTGTGTCCTGTGGCTGTTTGAATGATTGTATATTCCTGAGTGTTTTCACGCACATCCAAAACAAACAAACATCCAAAAAAACCCTGAGGGAATAGAAGCAGATACTGTTGAATGATGAAGCATGCAAGGGATTGTAATCATTGCAATGAAATGAATACAATTGGATGAGTGTAAAACTGATGTTCTCCCATGTAAACTATTACTCAATTCACTATAAAAAATTAAATAAATAAAATTAAAAAGAGGTAGAAGCCTAGAGGTAGAGTCCTGGTGTGGTGCGGTAGGCTAATGCATCAGACTTCAAAGTCCTTTGAACTGCAAAGTCAGTGGTTCAAGCTTACCAGCTGCTCCTTGGAAACCCTATACAGGGTTGCTATGAGTAGGAATTGACTCAACAGCACTTAACAACAAAAATCAACCCAGTACACTAAAGAAACAAGCTTGACCCATGATATGTAGAATCCTTCCATTTCAGTTGGAATTTTGAGCAACTGCATCCATAAGCAAAGGTCCAGTTCATTAAGTTGTAGCAATTCACACTTGCTCACAGTATCAAACTCCTTTATCTTCATCTGGATGGTTTCTGGTCAGCTTGCTATCCATACTAGGTCAAATGGGTACTATCTGCAAGTTTGTGAGTTTTTGCACCCCTCCCCACACTTCAGACCAGCTGGCCACTTCATTGGCTTCAGTGTCTACAGCAGTGTCCATGAGCACAGGAGTTCACACATATGTCAATAATCATGGAAGGAGCAGTCAAGAAGCATAAGAAGGGGGTGCATTGGGCAAATGTACTACCAAAGCACTCTTTAAAACACTAATGCAAAGAGATTACTTTGAGGACTACAGTGCATCTAGCCAAAGCCATAATGTTTATCATCACCTCATAGGCGTGGTAAAGCTGGGTTCTGAATAGGAAAGATTGTAGAATTGATACCTTTGAAATTTGGTGTTGGTGAAGAGTATCGAACATATTGCAGACTGCCTAAAGGATGAACTAATCTGTATTGGAATAGTATTGTCTGCTTCTTAGACAAAAGGATGGTGAGACTTCATCTCATGTGTTTTTCACATGTTATCAGGAGAACATGTGAAAACATAGTGTAGAAGGACATCATGCTTGGTAAAATAGAATACTAGCAAACACAAAGTAGATCCTCAAGGAAATGGACTGTCGCAGCGGCTATAAGAACGGGTTCAAACATAACCACACTATGAGTTGGAAATGACTTGATGGTACCTAACAACAACAATGACAACAACATTATAATGATGAGGTCAATAACAAAAGGTAAAGTTTAAAATTTATATGTAGTTCAAAGTTTCAAATTTATACTATATTTATATTTAATACATAGATCAGAGATTGATAATCATAAAGTCTGGAAATAATAATAACATTGTTTCTTACATTCAAATACTTACACCTTTAATTCTTTCATCATACTGCGCAGCCTAACTCTTACAGAATAACAATGAACTGAATGGGTGGCAGTAGAGATCAGTGTGCTGTTAGTTTTAAAGGAAATAGTCCCACATTTTACCATTAGGAATGCTTTAACTACCTTTCCTTCTACTCTTAGGTTAAGGATCCCTGGTGGCATAGTAGGTTATGAGTTGAGCTTCCATCTACAAGGTCAGCAGTTCAAATCTACCAGTCACTCCAAGGGAGAAAGATAAGACGTTCTGCTCCCATAATGATTCATAGCCTTAGAAACCCTATACAGAGTCTCTATGAACCAGAACCGACTCGACAGCACACATCACCACCACTCTTAGTTTTCTGATACTTGTTTTTAATTATAAATGGATCCTAAATCTTATTTAATAATTCCACTGTATCATCTGAAATGTTGCTGTTGTTTTAATCTGATCATGGGGAAATGACCTATATTCTAAACACACCCTTGCATTTTGGGGATCATCTGACTTTGGTAACCATGGATTACCTTTTCTATACACTGGGGATTTGACATGCTAAATTTTTTTGAGGATTTTTTTCATCCACATCTTTTTTCTGGTTTTGGTACCAAAGTTATGAAGGGAAGTTTTATTCTGAGAAAGTTAATGAAACTTGCCTGTATAGTCAAATGTTCTGTAGTGTTTTTGACTTTGGATGAAGATTTAATACTATTCCTCAATTTCCTTAATAATTATAAAATTATTTAGTCTTTTGAATTATTCTGAGTCAGTTTTAATAATTTTGTCTAAATACTCAATTATAGTAGTATAAATCTATTTACATAGTTTTAATATACATTTTAATTTTGTTATTTCTGGTGTTGTATCTATCTTCTTTTTAATTATTTGTGTCTCTTCTTTTGTTCATTACTAATTTTATCAACGGATTTGCCTATTTTTCACCTTTCGACTCTGTTGACTTTACTTTATGCTTATCTTATGTTTCAGCAATTTCTGTTGTTATCACAGTTGTTTCCTTTCCTCTACTTTCTTCAAGTTTAATCTGTAAATGTTTCGGTAACTTCTTTACTTGGGTTCTTATTTTATCATTACAATTTTACTTCTTTTTATGGTATAACATACAAGATTATAGTACTCTATTTAGCATTTTTGTCAGAGCCCAGCATTCTCTTATACTCAATTTTAAGTATTTTTAATTTGCTTGATCATTTGTTCTTGGTGTTGTTAAGTGCCATGGAGTCAATTCTGACTCATAGTGACCCTGTATAGGGTTTTGTAAAAGCAGCCGGTGTGTTTGAATCACTGACCTAGCTGTTAGCAATCTAGTGCTTATTTACAACTTCACACCAGAATTTCCATTCATCAGTAGTATGGTGGGGGGAAAAAAGAGTGTGGCGGCATAGGACACTGTGCTGGACGGCAAGGGCAATTTGAACCACAAGGTCAGTAGTACAAACTCACCAACTGCTCCTTGGAAACCCAATGCAGGATCTCTATGGATCAGACTGACTGTATGGCACTTAACAACAACACCTTACAATAAGTAACTCCTGAAGTGATGCAAAAGACACATGAAAGCATGTATGACAAATCATTAAAATTGAATTTGACTAAGCATTGAGATCTAACTTTCAGTTTATAGGAATCACAGGTAATTGGGGAATATGTTAAATAGTATCATGCTGACTACATCAGCCAAATACAAAATGTTAGGCGTTAACAGACAAGTGGCATTATTTCATCAACAAACAAATGGCAGAAAAAAAGAGGCAATAACCTCTGATTTCTATGACTGATTCTTGGTGGTTTCAAGAAATTTGACTCCAATCTCAACTGCGAGGATAGACTCCTCCAATGTGGCTCAGGAAGTCAATATTAGCCCAATCCTTCACCCTGCCTCTACTGAGTGGTTAACAAGCAATATAATCCACGAATTATAAACGAATACAACCAAAATACATTTCAGGATTTATACTAGAAAATATGAACAACAGTATGTTCTAGAATATTCCAGTATACATGTGTAAGAGATAGAATTAGGATACATTTTTGAACCATAAGGGAATTAAGCTAATATAGAGAAGTGAGCAGAGCTGAATGTATCATAGAAAAAGCATACTAGCAGAGATGAACAGGCATTCAAGCCATGAACGCTATTGCTAAATAGACATTGTTGTTGTTAGCTGCCATAGAGATGGTACCAACTTATAGCAACTCTATGCAAAACAGAATGAAGCATTGCCCCAGCCTGTGCCAGCCTTGCAATCATTTCTACATTTATGCCCATCACTGCTGCCATTGTGCCAATTCATCTCACTGGGAGTCTTCCTCTTTTTCTCTGCTCCTACATTGCACTGGGCAAATCTGCTGCACAGGAACTTTTTAAAGTATTGAAGAGCAGAGATGTCAGCTTGAGGACTAGGGTGCGCCTGACCCAGGCCATTGTG
>NW_006408771.1:1086574-1088369 GCF_000296735.1 Chrysochloris asiatica | reverse complement strand
TACCATAGCTCAAATGCATCAGTTCTTCTAACATCTTCTTAAGTCACTGTCCAGCTTTCACATGCATATGAGGTTATTGAAAATACCATGGTTTGGATCAGGCACACTTTAGTCCTCAAACTGACATCTTTGCTCCTCAACACTTTAAAGAGATCCTTTACAGAAGATTTGCTAGTATGTCATTTAACTGCTTGACTGCTGCTCCCATGAGTGTTGATGGTTGACCCAAGGAAAATGAAGTTTTTGACAATTTCAATCTTTTCTCCATTTATCATCATGCTTTTATTGGTCCAGTGGTAATTTTTTTTTTTTTTTTCTCTATGTTGAGGTACAACCTGGACCAAAGCCTGTGATCTTCATCAGTAAGTATTTTAAGTCCTCTTCGTTTTCAGTAAACAAGGTTGTATCATCTGCACTGCACAGGTGTTAATGAGTTTTCCTCCAATACTGATGCCACATTTTTCTTCATATAATCCAGTTTCTCGGATTATTTGCTCAGCATATAGATTTCAGACTGAAGAAATTGGTGAAATCCTTCAATTTCATCACCACTGGCTTCAGTGGTTGGTGAGTAAATTTGAGTAATAGTGGTATTAACCGATCTTCCTTGCAGATGTATGGATATTATCTATTACAGGTAACCTTGTACTTCAAGACTGATCTTGATGTATTCTTTTTGATGATGAATGCAACACCATTCCTCCTCAATTCATCATTTTTGGCAGTATGACTAATTGACAGACAAATGGTGGTTACAGAGGGCAAGCACAGAACCCCTGATACCGGTGCTTGATTCCTGAGGCAAGTACAGGACCCCTGGAGCTTAATCCCTCCCAGCACAAGACCCCCGGTGCTTACCAGGAGCAAGCAGGGAAACTTGATGCTTACTGGGGCCAAGCAGGACCCCTGGTGACTACCTTTGGCAAGCAGGGGACCCTTGGTGTTTGCCAGGGGCAAGCACGGATCTCTGGTACTTATTCCCAGAAAGAACAGTGCCCACGGTACTAGGCAGGACAAGCACAGGACCCCTGGTGCTTCCCAGGGACAAGCACGGGACCACTGATGATTACTTCCAACAGGCAGGAGACATCTGGTGCTTACTCCCCTCAAGCAGGAGACCCTGGTACTTATTCCTGCCGAGCAGGGGACCCCTATTGCTTTTTTTATGGCAAGCACACGTGCAGGGTCGTTCTGTGTCAGAACCAACTCATTGGCACTTATCAACAACGTATCTGTGTATGTGTTGTTTTTGTTAAGTGCCATAAAGTTAGTTCTGACTCATTAATGACTCTGTACAGGTTTTCTGAGGAATGGCTGGTGGGTTTGAACCACCAACCTTATGTTAGTAGTTCAGTACTTATCCTACAACACCACACCAGATTACAAATCGTCACATTTATTTCTCCACCCATAATTGTTGGACAAGCAGCTCTAAGTTTTTTAGTGAACAAGGTAACTCTGGACATCATGTCCGAGTTTGTAGTTTCTGATTTCAGCTTGTTTATTGCTCTTTTCTAAATTATTTTATTTTCAACCAAGGGGTATATGAGAGCTCCCTCAGACAATACTTAAAATGTCTACCATGCAAAGTGTTAGTACAGTAGCATTGCTTGCCATGAAATATTTCAATATATCCTATGTTGTTGTTGTCAGGTGCCATCGAGTCGGAACCGACTCATAGCGACCCCATGCACAGCAGAACTTAACAATGTCGATCCTGGGCCAACCCCACTACCGCTGCCACACCTGAGTCCATCAATGATGCCACCTGGCTGATCCATCTCGTTGGGGGTCT
>NW_006408771.1:1084397-1085379 GCF_000296735.1 Chrysochloris asiatica | reverse complement strand
TCTTAAAAACCCTATATAGGTCACATCAGAATCGACTTGATGGCAGAGGGTTAGGATTAAAAAGAGATGGCGTTTATTAAGTGCTAGTACAGCTAGGAAGGAGCCCTGGTAGTGTAGTGGATTACAAGCTGTGCTGCTAACCACAAGGTCAGCAGTTCTAATCTGTCAGCTGCTCTGCAGGAGAAAGATGACGCTTTCTGCTTCCATAAAGATGTATAGCCTTGGAAACCCTATAAATGGTCGTTATAAGTAGAAACCGATTCAGTGGCACACAACCACCACCACCACAGCTAAGCAGAGTTTAAACTATTTTACATGTATTAATTCACTTCACACTTTTACCATCTCTGTAAAGTAGAAACTGCTGGCATCTCTCTTTTATAGAGGAGGAAACTTAGGAACTTTGGTATCAAGTTAACTACTCACGATCATACCATGAAGAAGAACATGTAATGTTAAACATGAAGTTAAACATATAATGTGGCTCCAAAGGTGGTGTGTTTGATTATGACTTTAAACATATTCAGTTTCAGGTAAGAGTTTCCTCATTCTCTCTACTCTTAAAATCTACATATATCTAAATGAAACCAATGATACCCTCCACCTATATCTGACTAGAAGTTCCCGGATGCTACAATTGTAAAGTGCTTAACTACAGTGCTTGACTACTAACCAAAACATCAGCGTTCAAAACTGCCCAAAAGAACCTTGGAAGAAAGGCACTCCTATGGAGCAGTTTTTGAAACATACTCCTATGGAATAGTTCTGTTCAACACACATGGGGTTGACATGAGGAAGAATCAAGTGGAGAACAGCTGGTTTAGTTTACATCTGGTTTAAAGTAACCCTTTATTATCCTGTGTTGTCAGATAGAATGCCAGAAGATGAGCTCCACAGGTTGAAAGACACTCAAAATAGGATGGGAGGCGCTGCCACCTCAAAGTAGAGGTGACTGTGATGACAGAAATGAAGTAAAGCCTTC
>NW_006408771.1:1080739-1083298 GCF_000296735.1 Chrysochloris asiatica | reverse complement strand
TCAGCATTCCTCGAGCTGAGGAAACTGAAGAAAAAAATTCATGACTTGGCTTCTAATATTGAAGAATTTTATGGACAAAATACTGAATGATGCAGAAAGTATCAAAAGAAAATACAAAAAAGTATCAAAATTGAGAAAATACACAGACACGTAGTACCAGAAAGAAATGGTTGTTGTTCAACCATTTAAAGAGGAAGCATATGATCAAGAGCCAATGACACTGAAGAAAGAAGTCCAAGGTATTCTGAAGGCATTACCAAAGAACAAAACTCCAGGAATTGTTGGAATACAAATTGAAAATTTTCAACATACTGATGCAGCACTGGAGGCACTCATTCATTTATGCTAAGAAATTTGGAAGACAACCACCTGGCCAACTGACTGGAACAGATCCACATTTGTGCCCATTGCAAAGAGAGGTGACCCAACAGAATGCAGAAATCATCAGACAATATCATTCATATCCCATGCATGCTAAATTTTGTTAAATATTATTCAAAAACAGCTGCAACCATACATTGACAGAGAACTTTCAGAGGTTCAAGCCAGATTCAGAAGGAAATGTGGAATAAGAGATATCATTGGTGATATCAGATGTATCTTGGCTGAGAGCAAAGAATACCAGAAAGATGTTTACCTGTGCTTTATTGACTATGCAAAGGCTTTAAATTGTGTGGATCATGGCAAACTATGGACAGCATTATGTAAAATAAGTATTCTGGAAGACTATATTGTGCTTTTGTGGAGTCAGTACATAGACCAAGAGGAAGTTGTTTGAACAGAACATGGGAACACTGAATAGTTTAAAATTAGGAAACGTGTGTGCCAGGTTGTATTCTTTCACAATACTTATTCAATCTATATGCTATGCAAATTATCTGAGAAGCTGGATTATACGAAGAACAATGTGGCATCAGGATAGGAGGAAGACCCGTGAACAACCTGTTCTATGCAGATGATACAACCTTGCTTGCTGAAAGCATAGAGGACTTAAAATACTTACTGCTGAAAATCAAATCCACAGCCTATGGGGTACATACACTTTAGTGTAAAGAAAACAGGAATCCTTGCCACTGGACCAGTAAATAACTTTCATATAAATCGAGAAAAGATTGAAGTTATCTAAGACTTCATTTTGCTCAGATCCAAAATCAACACTCATGGAAACAGCACTCAAGAAATCACATGACGTACTGCATTAGGTAAATCTGCTGCAGAAAACGTCTTTTAAAGTGTTGACAATCAAAGATGTCAGTCTGAGGACTCAGGTGCATCTGACCCAAGCCATGGTATTTTTAATAAGTTCAAATGTATGCAAAAGGTGGACAATCAGGAAGAAAGACAATGGAAGAATTTTTGCATTTGGATTATGGTGTTGCCAAAAGAACAAACCAATCTGTATTGGAAGAAGTACAGTCAGAGTGCTGCCTGGAAGCCAGGGTGGCTAGATTTTGTCTCTTTTACCAGGGACATATTGTCAGGAGAGAGCAGTCCCTGGAGAAGGATATCATTTTTAAAAAATGGAGGGTTGGAGAAAAAGAGGAAGACCCCAATTAAATGGATTGGCACTGTGCTGCAGCTATGGGCACAAATGTGGCAATGATTCTGAGGTTGGTGCAGGACCGGGCAGTGTTTTGTTCTGTTGTGCACAGGGTCACCATGAGTTGGTACCAACTCTCTGGCACTCAACAACATCAAAGTTACCCTTTAACTTATGTTCTAGATTGGCCTCCTGTTACATACTCTTGTCCCTTCTTTCTAACATTTCCTTTTTTTCCTCTACCAGCTCTTCAATGTAAAAGCCAAAAAACGCTAAAGCAAATCTTGCTTTCAGTCCTACAAAATTCCAAATTTTGTATATCTATTGCTTTCTTTCAAAACTGAGCTTCTTGAACCCCATCCAGAAACTTCTAAGGTGGGACATTCCCAGGAGAAAGGACAAGCAGACCAACCTGGAACAGCTAGAGCAACAGTAGATACATCTTCAAAGAAAGATCAGCAGGAAAAAAAACTAAAACTAAAATGGCAGTAATATTGGCTAATATTAGAACAAGCAAGTTGTTTGCCAGGAAGCCATCAAGGCAAGCAATGAAGTTCTCTTCAAGCCAAACCCCCCTCTAAGACTGAAACTCAAAGGGAACACATGAGCAGGCATGTAAACTGGCTGGCGACCATATTGGTCTACTGGTAAGTGGAAGAGGGGGTAAAACAGCAATGAAGCAATGGTCTGAGTTCAAACATGTTCCATATACTCTTGTTGACCTGGAGATGAGAGAGAGAAAACAAAAGGCTGCTTGGTCCAAGGTGTGGTGAGACTTGGGGATACCAGAACCCACAAACAAGGATATAGCCATGGAGGAGTAGAGCTGTGAGTAAAGAATCCAGCTAATATGAAGTGAGGGGAGATGCACAAGAACACCCATACTTGCAGATAGTACCTATTTGACCTAGCCTTGATTAAGTGATAATCATATTTCAACTGCTGTTGTTGTTAGGTGCCACTGAGTTGGTACTGACCCATAGTGACCTTATGTACAGCAGAATGAAACACTGTCAGAT
>NW_006408771.1:1055934-1078388 GCF_000296735.1 Chrysochloris asiatica | reverse complement strand
TAGGCACATGGATATTATCTTATCACAGACAGCATTGTACCTCATGACTAATCTAGATATCTTCTTTTTGACAATGAATGCAACACCATTCCTTTTCAATTTGTCACTTCTGACACAGTTAATCATGTGATTGTCATATTCAAAATAGCTAATACCAGTCCATTTCAGCTCACTAATGCCTAAGATATCTATATTTATGCATTCCATTTCATTTATGACAACTTCCAAGTTTCCCAGATTCATACTTTCAACAGTCCATGTTCCGATTTTCAGTGGATATTTACAGCTGTTTCTTTTCATTTTGAATTGTGCCCCATCAGCAAATAAAGGTCCCACGGTCTTTTCTCCCAAGGGCTTTACTCTATTCACATCATCACGATCCATTCTACTTTGAGGAGGCAGCTCTTCCCCAGTCGCAATTTGAGTGCCTTCCAACCTGAAGGGCTCATTTTCCAGCACTATATCTGACAGAGTTTCTCTGCTATTCTTAAGGTGTTCAGTGACTAAAGATTCGGAAGTAGTTCGTCACTCTTTCTTTCTAGTCTGTCTTTGTCTGGAAGCTCATTTAAAACCTGTCCAGCATGGGTGACCCTGCTGGTATTTAAAATACCAGTGGCATAGGTTTCAGAATCACAGCAACTCACAAGCCACCACAGTACAACAGACTGACAGATGAGTGGTGGATAGCTTGACTAGAGAAACATTTAAAAAAAAATTTTTTTTTATAAAAGAAATAAGGGTAAATTGCTACAATTTGTTGAACTTGGAGGTTGTTGTTGTTGTTATTAAGTACCATAGAGTTGGTTCCGACTCATAGTGACCCAGCACAGTGTTTCTGAGGCTGTAAATCTTTACAGGAGCAGAATGCCTCATCTTTCTCCCACAGAACAGCTTGTAATTTCGAACTTCTGACATTGAAGTTAGCAACCTGATTCATAACCTATGCTACCAGGGCTCCTTATACTCATGGAGGTAGTAGCTCTAAATACCAACAGAGAGGGAAGGAGTCTTCACATCAAGTATCAATGTTATCCCCTCTGTATACAGAGTAGATAGGGATGGGCAACTTAGACATTGGCTACCTAAAATGAGTGGTCGATAAAGGCACGAAGTGACTGGCTTACAAGTTTTTCAAGAGGGATTATAATTTAAAAGTGTGTGGAAAAAGATAGAGTCCCCACTGAATAGTTTTCATCTTGTCTAGATGGGTCTGGTGAAAAGACATGGGGATAAGATTTTTATGATTCAATAGTGAGTAACTGTAATCGTAACAAATTGCGAGTGTCACAGTTGTAAAGGTAGGAGCTTTGTAACAAAAACAGAGGAGTAGTTAATCTTACAGTCCAGAAACAGAAGACTCTAGGACCATGAGGGGGAAAAGAGCACAAGCGGAATGTGAGACCCTATCCATAGAAGCAGCAACACCAGAGATGGAGGCAGAGATGGAGACATGGAGAGAGGGAGCAGTTGAGAACTCTAAATTCATGGAATTAGAGGGACTGAGAGCTGGTGTCCAGGAGGCAGGCTTTCAGAATGTGCCCTTTGGTGGTTTAAATTATTATATATGCCTGAGTGTTTTAAAAAAAAAAAAAAAGAGAGAGCTAAAATGAATAGAAAGAAATACAGTTAACTGATGGTACATGGATGGGATTATAGTCATTGTAATGCAACAAAGTATATGATTTGTTGAATGTAAAACAGATTGTCTGCCCTGCAAATTTTCACTCCATACACAATAAAAACTTTAAAACAAAACAAAACAAAAAAATACCTGAGCTTTTTAAAACTAGTATATTCCTAAATCCTCAAATCCTTCATTTATTTACCTCGAATTTACTTATAAACCTATTGAAAGCAATCTAATTGTTCACTGCCCTGTCCTGACTTCTCAATTCACTAAGCGGATTCTGGTACAGTTGAGTCCTCTCTCCTAAAATCTCTATCACCCTCTCTGGTTATCAGCTTCCTGTATCTCTAAATGCTCATTATCAAGAGACTCCATGAGCCTCTTTTAATTTATTCATTCCTTACCTTTATTGGTGGTCTCACTTATTCCTGCCTTCTACTTCTCTTCTTGATTTAAATGCTAAATGAGAGTCTCAATTGTGACTCTCAGACTGCTAACTCCAAAAAATGTATGTCCATCCCTGATTATTCATCTGAGCTCAAGACCAGGCAATATCAACTTCCTATGAAAAAAGAAATATCTATAATTTAGGTGCTTTGTAGGCAAGTCAGTTTCAAGGATAAATGACCTCTCCAAATATTTTTCCTCCTGAATTTCTCACTGTACAAATAGGAGCATAATTAATCAGCATCTCCTTTAAAATGGTAATTTCTTCTCTTCTTTATCCCCATCCTCCTTTTCTAGACATATTTCATATGAAATATGTCTTCATATTTCATGAACTATTCTAGACATATTTCATCTGAAATATGTCTTCAATCAGCCTCCTTCTCACTAAAAGACCTATAAGTAAAGAAGTCTATGATGCCAAAAATAGACACTATATGTCTGACTCCTACTCTTAATGCCTTTATCACAACTCTGCACTGTAGCAGTGGTAAGTTCTCACCATGTGTCAGACACTGAGCCAGCCACATTTTATGCCTTATTTCACTGAACCCTCTAAACTATTATTAGTCTCTTATAAAATAGGAAGAGAAGCCCTACATTATATGCAAATGGTTAATCAACCAACTACGAGCCAAAAGACCTGTGATTTGAACTCACCCAGAACCACCTCAGAAGGCTGGACACAGCAACTGAAAATCCTGCAGAGCAGCTCTACTTAGCATACAAACAGGAGCCATGAGTTAGAATAAACCCATGGCAATTTACCAGAACATTAAACATCAAATCCAGGATCAAAGAAGAGAAGTAAACTCTCCCAAATCATACAGAGCTAGAACTCCAACCAAAGTATTGTTGTTGTTGCTAAGTGTCATCGAGTTGGTTCCGATCCATAGCTACCTTGGATAGGGTTTTTGAGGACTGGCTATTGAGCTTGACCTGCAGACCTTGCAGTTCAGACAGTCCACTACATTAACCCACAGGGGCACACCGATGATCTGATACATATTGCCGTCCACAAGGCTAGCTAGAGTTTTCAGCCACACTACTGAAACTATGAAAACAGCACCCCAATTTGTGTCCTTACTGCCAGCCCTACCTCATCTTAAACACATTTCCATTCTTCATTAACAAAATTAACTTTAAAAAATGGCTGCTTTCTAGTCAGTTCTGATTTATAGCGACTCTGTAAGAGAGAGTAGAACGTTCCCATAGATTCCCAAGTCTGTAGTGTGAGCACTGGACCACAACGTCAGTTTGAACCATAAGGTCAGTGGTTCAAGTTCACCATCTGCTCCTTGGAAACCCTATACAGGGTCGCTATAAGTTGGAATCAACTCCACCTCACTTAACAACAACAATATTTATGGAAGCAGACAACTATATCTTTCTGCAGAATGACTGATGGGTCCAACTGCTGACATTTTGTTTATCAGCTGAGCATTTAACCACTGTGTCCCCAGGGTTATCTCCATTTGTCACCATGGCCCATAATTTCACAAGAGAAATAAATAATATAGTTAGTAATGTCCTTATTTATAAAAGAAGTTTTCCCAACTTACAGAACAAATTTCAGTTTCTTTGGTCAGATATATCTTTGCAGCATCATCGCCCCACCTTTTCTTCCTGTCTGTTCTCTCCTTTAAGTGCTAGCTGTTGGTTATATCCCATTTTCGGTAGCAACCATGCATTTACTCTTCTGTGTTATTCCTTTTCCTGGAAAGTGCCCACCCACGAATCTTTATCCCAACTCTATTCTACTCTGGGTTCTATTCATCCTTGGAAATCCAATAAAAGTGTCACCACATCTCTGGGTCAAGTTATGCCCTGTCCCTCCCAAGGCTCCCCTAACATCTAGCTTTCTTCATACATCCCAGTACTGATTTTCATGAACATCGCCTTACTGGGATCAGTTGGTACATCCATCTCCCTTACTAGTTTGCTATCTCCAGACCTTAATTTAAGAAGAACACAGTGCAGAGTCTCAGTGTTTTTAAAGGGAAAGGATGAGAAATGAAGTGATTGCTGTTGAAGAAATTAAAATGACAAGGGCCAGGTTGCTAAGCTGACATGGAAAATTTTAAAGAAACATTGCCACCTACTCTAAATTCACAAAAGAGAGAGAAAGAGAGAGAGAGAAAATAACATGGCCCAGCACAACTTGGTCTCACCTTTTCAGGGTGAACCTCTGACACCTCCTGATTTTACAGGGAAGGCAGAAGAATTAAGGGCCTATTTCTCAGATCACCACTGATAATTTACTTGAGAAAGCTATTTAATCTCTCATTCTCCATCTTTTCATCTGTGAAATTGCTCTTTAAAGGCTACAACCTTTTCCTGATGGACCAGAAGACAAGATGGAGGTGGGCAGCGATGCTAGGATGCAAAGTCACTTTCATTTGTGCTTCAGATGACTACAATTAGGGAACAGCCTAGAGCTCCCACCTATGAGTCAAACAATGAGCAAAACACCATTTATTAAAGAAAGGCAGATGACTTCTGCATCTACACAAGAAAGGAGTAAGCAGATTCACTTCTCCTTTCCCAGTGCTACCGGCTCATCTCAATCGAATAGGCCCCGCAGAACCGTCTTCTCCAAGAGGGGCTGACTTGTCATCTTACTTCTGCTGTCTCATCTCACAGCTGGGTTCTCTCAGCAAACCATGGCCCACGGAGAAACTTCTTTTTTGAAGTATGCTGGGGAAACTGTGCATGTTACCTGTAGCCAGAACCCTGAACTGAACTATATGGAAGATGTTGAAGAAACTATGTTTTCAAAATGCTACTCTCCCTGTGGCGCTGTGGGCTAATGCGCCAGACTGCAAAGCCGTTTGGACTTCAAGGTCGGCGGTTCAAGTTCACCAGCTGCTCCTTGGAAACCCTATTCAGAGTAGCTCTGGGTCGGAACGACTCAACGGCATTTAGCAACAACTCTCCCACCATCCCTCGTATATTAACATTATTTGATTAAAAAGTATTTGAAAGAAAGGCAGTTAGCTGAGATCGACATTTTGTTAAAATATCACTTTAAAATAAAATTGAAATCCTGCTACTATACTGCAGCATGTCGCTGCAGTACAGGAGAAAGGGACTGAACAGGACAGACACACAACCTAAGGTCCCCTCTTACCCTGCGTCAAGCCAACTTCCCTCAACTAATTGTCTCTCTCCGTCATCTCCTAGAACTCTTTCCCTCTTACTCCTTCCTTAGCTTCTTTCTCCTTTTCACTCTATATCACTCTCCTTGTCTTTCTATTTCTTAATCTTATTTTCTTTTTAAGTAGAAACTACTTTTTCGTAGTAAAGATTTACACCCTCGGAAACCCTGTACGGGGTCGCTATGGGTCGGAACCGACTCGACGGCACTTAACAACAACAACAACTGGAAATACTGCTGCACTCTTCCAAGCGGCCACCAGAGGGGGCCCTCTAAAATGAGTTCTCTAGTCTCTTCTGCTGTGAGCTGCCTAAAAGGATCTTATTTCTGAAGGCTTTAAGAATTTTGCCAGTTTTCCTTTTAATTCCCTTACCTCTATCTCTCACCCTATCGGTTTTCTAAGGCCTATCCTGTGTTCTCCTAGCAATGGTTCTTAATTTTTGCAGGCATCCCTACTGAGAACTCCACTCTTTGACAGATGCCATTTAAGGTACCTTGGATGCCCCCTCCATATGCCAAGATGTTTTCCTGCCCAGGCCACTTGGGGCTCCAGGATTACTTGCAAGAAAGTGAGTCGGTGGGTTGAAAAATTGCTTAAGCACTAGCCAAAAGTCTCCATGTCCCCAGCTCCATGAAATTTCCCCTCTACATTTCTCTGAGATTTTTCTTAGCAACCCTAGACCCTCCTGGCAGTCATATGCTCTGTGCCTGAGCCCTGGACCCATCCTAATGCTGGTACTGGACTGTAGGGTGGACTCTGTCAGCCAGAGCATTGGCCAGAGACACTTTTCCTGCCTGGTGAAGGCCAACAGAAGTCAAGGAGCTCTAATAGGGTGAAAGTGCGCTCCCAAGTTATAACCCCTGACCGCTGTGTTGCTCTGATTCACCCCAGCCCCGTTTACACTGTGCTTGAACCTGGGAAGAATTTCATACTGTCCCTAAAACACTGCTCTTCGATATGGCCCTGAGAACTGCACTTCGCCCAGTTTCTGTTCACCTTATTTTTGTACATAAACTTCTTAAGGATGTGTTTATTGTTGTTAGGTGTCCTGAGTTGGACTTTACACTTAATAATGCTATCTTTGTACAACAGAATGAAGCCTGCAGATCCTACACCATTCTCACAATCATAGCTGTATTTGAGCCCAGAGTATAGCCCCTGTGACAATCATGTCTTTTCCATACCCTCTACTTTACCAAGCATGATCCTGATCACATGTCCAAAGTACATGAGATAATCTCACTATCTTTGCTTCTATGAAGCATTCTGGCTGTACGTCTTCCAAGACAGATATGTTTGTTTTTCTGGACGTCCATAGTATATTCAATATTCTTCACAAATACCATAATTTAAAGACATGTGTTCTTCCTGGTGTGATGCTGTGCGTTAATGCGCCAGACTGCAGAGCCATTTGAACTGCAAGGTTGGGGGTTCAAGCTCACCAGCTGCTCCTCTAAAACCCTATACAGGGTTGTTATGGGTCAGAATCGACTCAACGGCACGTAACAACAACATTCTTCTGTCTGAGAGTGGTGTTGTGGTTTAATGCGTTGGAATGCAAAGTTGGTTTGAACAGCAAGGTCATCAGTTCAAGCTCACCAGTCAGTCTTTGGAAACCCGATACAGGGTCGCTATGGGTCAGAACCGACTCAATAGCACTTAACAACATCATTCTTCTTTTAAGGAGCTCTGGTAGTGTAATGGTTATGAGTCGAGCTGCTAACCTTAAGGTCAGCAGTTCGAAACTACCAACCAGCCTTCCATGGTAGAAAGATGGGGCTTTCTGCTCCCATAAAGATTGACAAACTTGGAAACCCTACACAGGATCACTATGAATAGGAACTGACTCCAAGCCACACCACCACCATTCTTCGTTTGCCTTCTTTACTCATTGTCCAGCTTTCATACGCATTTGAAGCAATAGAAAATACCCTGGCTTGGGACAGGTACACCTTAGCCCTCAAAGTGGTTTCTTTACTTTGAATACTTAAAGAGATCTTTTGCAGCAGGTTTGAAAAATGCAATCCTTCATTACAATTCTCGATAACTACTTCAACGGGGGTTGATTATGGAGCCAAGTATGTTGAAACAGTTGACTTTTATATCTTCTGTGTTTATTATAATGCTGCTTATTTGTCCAATGATGAGGTGTTTTATTTAAGTTGAGGTGCAGTCTACATAGAAGGTGGCAGACTTTGACCTTCATCTGTATTTGTTTCAAATCCTTCTCACTTTGAGCAGCAGAATTGTGTCAGATGCATATCACAGGTTGACAAGATGTCTTTCTACGATCCTTAGGCCACATTCTTCTTCATTTATATAAGTTCTTGGATTCGTTGCTCAGCATACAGAATGATGCTCTAATGGTTAAATGCTGAAGGTAATAGCAAAAAACAAGTCTAGGCTGCTAATCTAAAGGTCAGTAGTTTGAAATTTGAACCCATCTGGTGCTCTGAAACAGAAAAGACAAGACTATCTGCTCCTATAAAGAACTGATGTTGTTGTTAGGTGCCATCGAGTCGGTACTGACTCAGAGCCACCCTATGAAGACAGCCTAGGAAACCCTATAGGGCAATTGTACTCTGCCTGACACAGTTTATAGGAGACAGAATCAACACAGTGACACACAACAACAACAACAACAATCTCTAAGATGCTGGTAAACTGTACTGACCCCTTCCTGAGTCCATTCCAACAGATCAAATTTCTCATCTGCAAACGTGGTATGAAGATGACTACTCTCAGAGACTTAGGAAGAAAGAAATAGGATAATCTGAATAAAAGGGTCTTAATGGCACCAGAAGCATGACCTTTTCCCCCCACTCATGGCAAGCCCACACGTGTCAGATAAAACTGCTCCCATCAAGTTTTCAGTGACTGACTTTTCAGTAGATCACCAGGCCTTTCTTCTGAAGGGCTTGAAGACTAGCACATTAACCACCTGAATGTGCTACTCCTCAGTACACATATTCTACTTTAAAACCAGTTGCCTTTCATTCCATTTGGACTCATGGAGACCCCACACTTGTCAGAGCAGAGCTGTGCTCCAAAGCATTATCAGTGGCTGATTTTTTTGGAAGAAGATCACCATGCCTTTCTTCTAAGTTGCCTCTAGGTGGATGCCAGTTGAAAACATTTCAACTAGCAGCAAGCACATTTGTACCACTTAGTTGTTGTTGTTGTTGTTAAGTACCATAGAGTTGGTTCTGACTCATAGTGACCCTGCACAGGGTTTCTGAGGCTGTAAATCTTTATGGGAGCTGAAAACCTCATCTTTCTCCTGTGGAACAGCTGGTAGTTTCGAACTGCCAATCTTGAGGTTAGCAGCCCGATTCGTAACCACTTAGGGAGACACCCCCACCCTACCCCCCAACAACAAAAAAGTTCTTTAAACTTCTAGTGCCAGGAGATGCCTTCACTACCCATCTCAATTTCTCTCCAAACATACCAGCTCTATGGCTACCTCCCTTGGTTTACAAAGTCCTAGGTGCCCACCTGTAAGAATTCTTAATCCTCAGAACTGAATAGTTTGTGCTTCAGAGGAAAAAAAAAAAATGTGCTTCAGAGGAAACTGAAGTCCTTCCTTGTAGGGTTATCTGATTCTGATTCTCAGTTCTGAATCTAATTCTAAAGGATTCTACCTTTAATTGTCTTTGCGCTATTTTGCAACTCTGTAAATTGTAGATAAATGACAATGTTGTTAAGCGCCATCGAGTCAATTCCGACCCATAGCCACCCTGTACAATAGGGTTTCGGAGGAGCAGCTGGTGAGCTTGAACCACCAACCTTGCAGTTCAAACGGTTTTGCAGTCTGGCACGTTAACCCACAGCACCATACAATGACAACACTCTCCTCTTAAAAAAAAATGAAAAAGAAAAGAAAACAGACAAACACATTGCCTTGGAGTCAATGCCTATGCTTTACAAAGAATCATCTCTTCATGGGGTTTTCCTGGTTACAATCTGTATGGAAGCAGATCACCAGGTTTTTCTTCCAAAGCACCACAGGGGTGCATTTGAACCACTACCTTGTCCCACCAACCTGTAGGTAAGTGGTGGGGATGGTGGTTGTACGCCACCTGTTGTTGCTGTTGTTGTTGTTAAGTGCCGTCGAGTCGGTTCCGACCCATAGCAATCCTGTACAGGGTTTCCGAGGCTGTAAATCTTTAAGGGAGCAGAGCGCCTCATCTTTCTCCCCCGGAACAGCTGGTAGTTTCGTACTGTTGGCCTTAAGGTTCGCAGCCGTAAAGATTTACAGCCTCGGAAACCCTGTACAGGGCCGCTATGAGTCAGAACCGACTGCACGGCACATAACAACAACAACAACAACAACATCTGCCGTCATTGGATGACACAGAAATCTGAGCGAGCATTAAAATCAGAAGGGAAAGTCTTAGCCGCACACACTCTTTAGTATGGGCTTATGTTGCCCTCTTGTGTTCACGTTTAAGAAATGCAGGCTTCTGTTTCAACTGGACTGTTTTTTTCGATGGTCTTTTAATAGACTTGGAGTCCTGATGTGGTGCTGTAGGATAAGCACTGGAACGCAAGTGCTTTTTGAACTTCAAGGTCAGTGGTTCAAATTCGCCAGCCACTCCTCAGAAACCCTAAAGAAGATCTGTCTAAGTCAGAACCAACTCGATGACACTGAATAGCCACAATTAATAGATTTAGCACACATTTTCTTTTTGCTTTGTGTTTCATAGTCCTATTTTATAGAAAGTGGCACTGTAGGACAAGCACTGGACTTCTAACTACAGGTTGACTATTTAAACCCACCAGCTGGTCCTCAGAAACCCTATGTAGAGTTGGAATTGAGACCGTGGCACTTAACATTTTGTAGAATGTTTTTGAGCTGCCTGATTCAGTATCCACCTAACCGGAGCAGAAAGTAACAACTTACAACAGAACATCTTAACCCAAATTCAGTCTCGAATATGTTTGTGTTAGGTGCTATCAAGCTGGTTCCGACTCATAGTGACCCTGTGCAGAACAACACACGTTCCAGTCCTGTGCTCCCCTCACAAGTGTTGCTACACGTGAGCTCAGTGCTACTGCCACTGTTCCAATCCATCTCACTGAGGGTTCTTCCTTGTTTTCACAGACCCTCCACTTTATCAAGCATGAAGTCCTTCTTCAGGGACAGGTCCCTCAAGTTAATATGTCCAAAGTATAAGAGATTAAGTCTTACCATTCTGGCTTCTAAGGGGCATTTTGCTTGTACCCCTACTAAGACAGATTTGTTTGTTCTGGCAGTGCATGGAACTTTTAATAATCTCCTCCGACACCATAGCTCAACTCTTCTATGGTCTTCCTTATTTACTGTCTGGCTTTCACATGCATATGAAGCAATTGAAACTACTATGGCTTGGCTCAGGTGCATTTTAGTCCTCAAACTCATATCTTTGCACTTGAACATTTTAAAGAGGTCTTGTGCAGCAGATGTATCTAATGCAATATATCATTTGATTTTGAGATTGTTGCATCCATGAGTTGATTTAGAATCCAAGCAAAGTTAAGTCTTTGGCAACTTCAATCTTTTCTGCATTTATCATTATGTTATTTATTGGTCAAATTATGAGGGTTTTTGTTTTCTTTATCTTGAATTGCAATCCATACTGAAGATTTTGATCTTCATCAGTAAGTCATTTAAGCCCTCTTCACTTCTAGCAAGCAAGGTTGTATCATTTGCATACTGAAAGTTGTTCATGAGTTTTCCTCACTTTCTGATACCATGTTCTTCTTCATATAATCCAGCTTCTCAAATTATATGTTCAGCATACTGATTTAACAACTATGGTGAGAGACTACAGTCCTGGTGCATACCTTTCCAGATTTTGGACAAGTCTTGTTCTATTTGAGCGACTGCCTCTTGGTCTATGCACACGTTCCTCATGCGCACAATTAAGTGCTATAGAATACTCATTCTTCTCAATGTTATCCATAGTTCTCATGATCCATATAGTCAAAATATACAGACATCTCATTTTAGTTTCAACATGTCCTGAGAAAAAAGCCATGCAGATAGTGACAGGCCAGAGTAGAAACAGGTTCAGAGAGGTAAAGTTCTTTCCTTGAGGTCCCATAACCAATTTATTGTAGAGTAACCAAGAATAACCACCTACAACATCCAGAGCTTCAGCCTATACTGCCTCATATTTTCCACTGGTTATCTCACAGGGTATTTGAGTTTATGCACCAACCTCCTTGGTTCGCATCATCTCCAGGTCAGGACATCACCAGAGCAGTCAGACTAGGTTGTTTCAGTAACCTGAGCGCCTACAGGAACCCAGGTGTGACACATAAAGGCAGTTTCAGATATCAGGCTCAGCTAGAAGTGCATGCTAGGGAGGTAGATTTCTCCCTTGTCCGCTTGTTCTTCTTACCTCTGTTAAGTAGCTAGGTAGCTTTTACTGTGGAATAGAGACAGATGGGATCGGTATTCAAGCTCTGTGTAGACACATTTCCAGGAGTCTGGATTTATGTTCCCCAAAAAGGTTTGTTGAAGTTCTACACCCTGTACCTGAAAATGTGAACTTTTTGGCAATGGGGTCTTAGAAAAGATAACTGTTAATATTGAAGTAGGGCAGTTCCTGACCCAATCTAAGTGGTGTCCTCATACAAAAATAGACAAATAGTGGGAAGAACACTATCTGATGATATTTCCGTTGTAAACCAAATCTGGACTACCAGATGCTGAAAGAGACAAGAATGATGTTTCTGTAGACCTTCTGGAGAGAGTGTGGGCAAGCAGCCAGGTTAATTTGGACTTGCACATTTCTGAGTTTTCCCTATTTGATTCAGTTTTCCTCAGTCTCTGTGCCAGGTCATCACTCCATCTGGCCAAACCTAAATCGGGCATGCCTCTCAAATCCCTCCCTTTTCTCTCTAAACCCATTGTGAGTGTCTGTCCATGTCTACTTACTTCTTCCCTGAGGGTGACAACATGGCAGAGGCAATGAGGTGGAATAAGGAAGGCAAAACAGAGTTGGAAGTCACATCTGAAGGCCAGGCTTGGAATAATCAAAAAACTGAAAAATAAATACAAATCAGTTGTGTAAGGAGCCAGGTGGACGATAATTGGAGTAGGGAGTACATAGAAGGAATAGCTAGAGTGAGAAAATGCCACAGTGGATTTGGGGAAAGACAGGCAAATCCTACATTTTGTATGTGTGTGTGTCTTATCTATTTTTGTGACTACCGTCCACAAGGCAAACAAGTGAGCTACCCTGGAGATAATTCAGAAGAGTCTGTGTTTATCCTAAATATTCCCTCAAACTACAGGCATAGGTTCCCAGGCACCTTCCTTGGATCTTCCACAGCCCCTGCATGGTAAAACATTTGGCTACTAACCAAAAGGAAGTTCAAATCCATTCACAGGTACCTTGAAAGAAAGGGCCAGCGAAAAATAAAACAGTCGCTGAAAACCCTACAAAGTGCAGTTCAACAAACACAGATTTGTGGAAATGGCATCAATCCAGAGATGTTTGGTTTTGTGCTTGCTCTGAGGAAATTACCCTAGGTCTCACTCCCTTTCCATTATTTCAAGTCATTTCTTCAGTCAGGGCTTCTGAGTTCTGCTTGTTGGAAATGCAGCTACACATTCTCTCTCCAGCCAGTTTCTATAGTTTATGACGCTTATGACCAGAGATTTCCTAGAGGGGCTGCTTCACAGACTTCTATCTTTGCTCTGAGCACAACCACATGCAAACATATAGGTCACTTCCCAATCGCAGGCCTGGCTTTCCTCCTAGAATTCTATCCCTGGTCATAGCTCAACAAGCATGGGTCTCTGTAGGCCTAATGAACAGTTCCTACATCTCATAAGTTTCAGGACTTTCCATGGTTCTAGTCCCAAAGTCAGAAAAGTGGTGACTTAGGGAAGCATTCTACACCTGGATATCACTTCCTTGCAGTAGAAACTCGTGGTACATCTGCCAGTAAAGGCCATACTCATAGCCCACATGGCATCTACCACACTCTCATGTACTGGGTTTGGTTTTGCTCACTCTTGCAAGGCCTGGCCTCTTCTGGTCCTGGAGGTGAGTAAGTCTCTGATTAAATAAAGTGGTGAGGAACTGCTGGGCTCTTGGTATCCTTCTGTTTTCTTTAAATTGATGGGAATATATATATATATATTTCTGTCTTTCCCAACTATTATGGATACTTATGGCTTATGTACGTAGGCCAAATAAATCCGAATCATTATAAATACAAAGATTATTACATAAGCTACTTGCTCTTGAAAGCATTCCTGGATCTTTTCAGAAAATATACCTATTCTAGATTCATCTCCTAGAGCAGTTCACAAGTCATATGGAGATGCCATAGCTGAATAACATTGTCCAATGTGGTGGCTTCTAACAGCTGTTTGGCAGAAGTCAACAGAAGGACGCAGAAGGGGAGCAGATAGCAATGGGTGGTTGCAGAGAGCAAATAATCCTGAAGCCAGCATCTTGTTCAATTTGAGAAGTAAAAAATGGAAACAGCAAAATTATCGATCACCCTTTAAACTTGCCTTTTTTCCTTTCTTTTTTTAAGTATAAAGTGAGTGAAGGTTTACAGGGCAGATGCTTAGTTTTATATTCAGCAAATCATTGTAAAGATTATAATTTCCTTCATGCACCCTTAGCCAACAGTATTTACCTCTATTACCTTTTTTGTTGATGTACACATACCACATTGAAATAATATATTCATTTAAATGCCCAAAGGGCAAATTTTTGCAAGCCAGCCTCCTGTCCACAGGCACACTGCCTTTCTCAGTCCAGGGGCCTACAGTCCTCAGCTGCTCTCTCTCTATGCTGTCACTTCTGCCACCATCTCTATCATCAGAGCTTTTCTGGTTAGGATCCCTCACTCCTCTCCTGCTGTTCCCTCTTGATGGCCCTAGGGTCCTCAGTTCCTGAAATGACAGATTAACTGCTCCCTCTTTTTAGTTGTACCTCTTCTACATTTTCAATTGTAACAATCACCATTAGACCTAATAACAATTACTCACAATTGAATCATAAAATCTTATCCTTTTCATCACCAGACCCAACTGGATAAGAATAAAACTATTCAATAGGATTTCTGTCTTAATCCTCTCATTCTGACACTAAGCATACTCATGAAAGCCCACCATTTCATGCCTTTATAGTCCCCTGATTTTGATAGCTGAAGTCTACTTCGACCATCCCATCAACCCAGTATACTGAGGAGACATGCTTGATCCTTGATATGAAAAATTCTTCACTATCTGGTTGGTATTTTGGGCAGCTTCATCCATAAGCAGAAGTCCAGTTGTCAAGTTGTAGGAATTTACACTAGCCCTCTGTATCATACCTCTTTATCTTCATCTGGTCAAATTGGGGTCAGCCAGCCATCCATGCTAGGTCAAATAGGTACTGTCTGCAAGTTTGGGAATTTCTCACATGCTGCCCCCTCTTCAGACCAGCTGGCTGCTTAATTCTTAACTCTAGCCCCCCAGTGGTTAGGTCAGTGTCCTTGGGCTCAGGAATTCACATGTCTCTCTGACCTTGAAACCATCCAGTCCATTGGCTTCTTTCTCTCATCTCAAGGTCAACATTTCTATTCACAAATTGACCAAGATTGTCACCAGAGACTTCTCTTGTGTTCCTTTAGTTTCAGTCTTAGAAAGGTATTTACCCTGATGGGCTGACTTTTCTTGTCTTGCTGGCTTCAGGGCAAAAAGCTTGCTTGATATTGTCCCAGTCTGCTTTTTTTCCTTCTCCCCCCTCACCCCTCATTTGTCTTTATTTCAAGAAATATCTTCTGTACCTCTAGCCATTCCAAGTTGTTTTTCAATTGGGAATGTCCACCCCTGAAGGTTCTTTGTGGAGCTCAGGATTCCACCTACAGCCCCAGACTCCACAAAGGTTTGACAAGAAGACTGTTTCCCTGCATATATTCTAGTCCTCTTTTAGATCATCCAATCAGTTTTAAGCTGAAGACAGGCTTATGAGCTTTCTATAATCATCTTCCCCAGTATTCTTTTCTATCCTACTCAAAGGTTTATGTTACACTGGATGTCAGGGAACCCCAATATCCATAGAGCAGTAAAGCACCTTAACATTATTTCCCCTCCTTTACCCATTCAGACTATATCTCAATCCTTACATTATAAACCCTTTTTTTTCCTAAGGCTATGCATGCGTCACAATCTACTTCTATCCGATTTAGCCCAGATATACCTCCCAAAGTATTTCTCTATCATCCCGGTTACTCTACCTCCCTCCCCTTTCTTGTGCATTGTCCTCCCCCTTCTATTTTTTGCCTTCCCTGTCCCTGAGTTTTCATACATCTATCCCCTAATCTGTGAGTTACTGTCCCCTTCCTCCCAACTCTATAATCCTCAAAGAATTATTCTTAGTATGGAAATATTTTCTTTAGTTTTTACAATAATGATCTGTCTTTTTTTGCCTGACTAAGTTCATTCAGCGTAGTGGTTACGAATCGGGCTGTGAACCTTAAGGTCAGCGGTTTGAAACTACCAGCTGCTCCGCGGGAGAAAGATCAGGCTTTCTACTCCCGTAAAGATTTACACCCTCGGAAACCCTGTACAGGGTCGCTATGGGTCGGAACCGACTCAACGGCACTTAACAACAACAACAACAATTTCATTCAGCATTATGTCCTCAAGAGTCATCCATGTTATACAGTGTTTTGAAGTTTCATTGTTATTCTTCAATGTGGCATAGTATTCTATTGTGTGTATGTACCAGAATTTGTTTCTCCATTTAGCCATTGCTGGACATGGAGGTGCTGCAATGAACATCAGTGTGCATATATCTGCTCACATTCTGACTTGTATTTCTTGTGAGTATATACCAAGCAGAGGAATTACTGGATCATAACTTATTTTTATTTCCAACTGTCTGAAGAAGTACCATACCATTTTCCAGAGTGGTTGAACCAATTTGTAGTCCCACCACAAATGTAGGAGGGTCCCATTCTCTCCACACCCTTGCCAGCATTTGTTGTCCTCTGCTTTTTCAAGGTTGGCTGTTACTGCTGGTGTGAGATGATATCTCATTATTGTTTTGATTTGCATCTCTCTAATGGTTGTGGTTAATGATTGTGAACATTTCTTCACAGGTTTGTTTGCTGCTTGACTGTCTTGCTGGGTGTAAGCCTGACTTTTAAGGAATCTCAAAGAGATGAGGACTTTTTTTCAGTATCAATGACAATAAACTTTTACTGAAGATTTATTATGAAGCAGACAGTCTACTAAAATATCATCATATTAAGAAATTTCAATCCTTTGAAGTAGATATAATATCCCTTAGCTTAAAAAGAGAGGTTGATATACAAACATTGGTCTAAAAGATTGCAAAGCTCATGCTTGTAAATAATACACTGCACTGTCCCTGGTATGACAGCATTTATATAAGAAAGAGCCAACTCCAGCATGAAATTCAAATATATACATATATCCATTCACTGGATATATACATGACAGCTAGTTAACTTGGTAGAAATATTGACTTGTAGATAGGCAGATATACATACCAAGAGAAAAAGTGAGAAAAAAAGTTATGATAAGCAGATTGTTTAGGTATCACAGAATCATTAAATCCCAGCCAGTCATTAAAATAACTAGTTGGGCTTCAATCATTGAAAGTGAGCTATGGCCTTAGCTCCCATTGAAATACTGATGACACAAATGTCCCTTTTCAGAAGCATTTGCTATTCAACATCTGACAATATCTTCCCTGGCAGAAATGCAGGGCTAAGGGAGATGGTCAAGTAGGTCTTCAGGATACACCCTCTTTAGGAACAGGGAGATGCAAAAGCTTTAAGATACTAAAAAATTCTCCCAATTGCAAATTCTCCCTTATTGATAATATAATTACTCCATGTTGTACTTTGAACCACTTTTCCATCAAAGTTTTATAATATAGACTAAACAGTGCTTCTAGACTTGAGTTTCAAAGAAAAAGCTGTCAAGGAAGAACTGTGTTTTGTTGTTGTTTCACTTTGAAAATGACATTATACACTGGAATCAAGCCATTTTTCTAGTTCTCAAATTAAGGAATCAATTATCCATTTGATTACCAGTATGTATCTTTTTACACATAACCACCAAGCCACAAATCAGATGAATTTTGTGTTTTTCTCTTCCATTCCTTCTTTATCTTCATTAAAGGAAATATATATATATATATATATATTAAATGTATATTTCCCCCACTTTGTTCCTCATGCTTAACTGATTCCCAGCATGAAAAAAAGGAACATTATAGCCAGGAAAATGAAACCAAATGATGTCCTCAAGCCTCAGGGGTATACTCTGAATAACCATTTAATCTTAAATTGTGTTCACAAATTCTAATTATGAGCATCCTTAATTGTGCATGCTGCCCACTACGGTTGAGTACAATTCAATTTCTTGGACTTTGACATAATGTTCTTCTTCTAAATCACCAGCCAAGAACCTGACAGGAGGTGGATTTTTTTCTCTTTGTGCACAGATAAAATGGGTCAGTAGTTCAAACCTAGTAAATCAGTTTCTATTAGTGAAGACTGTGTCTTTGGATGTATGAAGACTTGCTAGTGAATAGGATAGGACTTTGCACAGTCCACCATGGTATAAATTAATAAATCAATTGAATTAATGAACTTAATTAGCACTGCAGGGAGCTAGGTAGAGTTCTAGAGATGTGGAGATGAGTTAAGATACAATTACTACCTTCAAATACAGTTTAAATTAGGAAGAAAGACACTTTCCAGCTCATGATAATGAACTATGCTAAGAACTGTGATACTACCTTAAGCAAACAGCGATGGAAAGTACAGAACAATTCAGACAGAATAGGGGTACAAGGAGAGGGAGATGGACATTCTAGACAGAGGGAGAAGTATAAGCAGTATATTGGGGGTGTACACTTGTTTGAATATGGGGAAAGATCTGTAACTGTGTGAGACTCTGGAGAGGGTTTTGCCAGTGAATCACTGCTATCACAGGTTGACAACAGATACAAGAGGACCAGGGATGTTTCCATAACAAGTCTAGACTTCATAATATAGACTATGAGGAGTCAGTATAGGGCTGCGGAGATAAGAAAGGATATTATCTATAACGTATTAAGACTATGTTCCCATTTACAAGAACTTCAAGACTCTCCTTCTTCCCTTTTTGTACCACCTTTCCTCATACCCGTTGCCTTTGTCACCTTGAAGGATGGTCCCTTTCTGAGTATGTGTGCACTCTACAGACCCTAGTCCAACACCCTCAAGATGTTAACAGCAAACAGTTGGGGTGCTCCTCACTTTATCCCTCTAGAGAATGCTTTCATTTCCCATTCTAGAAAGAAGCAGTCCAGTAAGTAAACAGATGGGCAAGCAGCTACCTGTGTGTAAAATCAGGAGTCACAGCCCACTCTCCAAACACAAGGAGTGTGTGTCCTTCCATAGTCAGAGACAAAGTAAGAATTGCGGTGTGCCTTGAACTGGGATGGAAAGTGAATGCCATGTTGGGGGAAAGGCAGGTACAATAGACTGAGTACAAATAGGGAAGAGGCGGGGAACCTAAAAGAAGGAAACAGATAGAAAAGAATATTGTGAAGTTATTCTGCTCTGCAAAATGTGGTAGAGTTGAAGTTTTGTGAACTATATCTCAAAAGTAGAAAATGTTGTCGCTTACTTTGTCAATCTTTGTTTTCATATTGCAATGATGAACCAAATAAGAGAGAGAGAAAGCAAGAGACATTTTAATCTTCTTGCCAATCAAACATAATGTCTTTATTCCTAGATTTAAAATCTCTTCTAGGTAAATAAGACATGAAGTTGTAATGAGCATTTGCTTTTTGAGAATATTTTTCTTATGGAAGATGAATACACTTTACCAATGTATTTAAAATTAAAATCTTCTAGAATAGAAATATTATCTTCCATAACAGAAATATTTTAAGTTATGTTAAATATAGATAAATGTATAGTAAGTAGACTATGTGTGTGCTAAACATAGATCAGAATGGGTGGAGGTACAAAATCTATGTAATATTCATGAGGCACCTGGGTACTAAATATTTGCTACACACTGAATATGCATGAGATTTATGTGCTCCTAAATATACGGAGGCACTAAATATCCAGATGACACTAGATATATGAGCACTTTGTGAGTATCTAATTCAGCTGTCTATTGGAGACGCCCATTCTACTCCATGTGTTAAGCCCAAGAAACACAAATAAAATAGAAATTAGCTAGCTCTTCTTCTGGCAAATTGGCTCAGATGCAGCTATGGTCCATGTACACATGTCCCTAAGTCTGTTTGTTTGAGCAAATATATGTCATTGGCCCAGGGTGCCTTCCCCCTGGAGACTCTTGCTTGAACTAACTCTGGTCTTTGTAACAACATCATCAGCCAGAAAAGCCAATAGAGTAGAGGCACCTCCTCAACATCTGCTAATGTATACCATCACTCTCCCCACTGGTATCTTTCTGTGTGTTTCAAATCATTGACTGAGCAGTGAGATTCAAATACTACTTAAATTTGGTCCATGAATCTTTTGGATTCATGGACTCTAGGGTTGATGATTGTGTTATTGTTGTTGTTGTTGTTGTTAAGTGCCATCGAGTCAATTCCAACCCATAACAACCCAATATAGGTTCTCCAAGGAGCAGCTGGTGAGCTTGAACCACTGACCTTGCAGTTCAAATGACTTTGCAGTCTGACACATTAGCCCACAGAGCCACATTGTTGGTTTTGTTAAGTGCCATCGAGCCACATTAGGTGCCTTCAAATAGGTTTTGACTGATAGCAACCCAATGCAAAACAGAACAAAATTCTGGCTGGTTCTGTACTTTTCTCATAATTAGTGTACATTTGAGACCATTGCAGCTACCACTGGCCAATCCTGTGACATCCTCACAATTGTTATTACATTTGAGATCATTGCAGCTACCACCATGTCAGTCTATCTCCATGGGGCTCTTTCTCTTCTTAACTAAGCCTGTACTTTACCAAGCATGATGTCTTTCTCCAGGGACAGGTCCCTCCAATGACATGTCTGAAGTGTGAAAGACAAAGTCTCACCATCCTGTCTTCTAAGATGCATTCTTGCATTTTCCAAGATAGGTTTATTTGTTCTTCTAGAAGTCCAGATTACTTTAAATATTCTTCTCTAACAACATAATGAAATTCATTGATTCTTCAAAAGCCTTTCTTATTAATTGTCCAACTTTCACATGCATATGAAGCAATTGAAAATGCCACGCTTAATCCTCAAACTGATATTTTTGCTCTTGAACACTTTAAAGAGGTGACGTGTAGCAGATTTGCCTAATGCAATATGCCTTTGATTTCTTGATTGCTGCTTCCATGAGTGTGGATTGTGGATTTAAGCAAAATGAAATCTTTGACAACTTCAATCTTGTCTACATTTATCATGTTTTTCATCTTATTTCAGCTTGAGAAATGCAGAATAAATTCTTCCCTTTTGGTTTTCTAACTCCAGGTCTTTGTACATTTGATTATAACACTTGACTTGATTTTCTCCAAGTGTCCTTTGAAACTCTCTATTCAGCTCTTTCATTTCTTCATTACTTCAGTTCACATTAGCTACTCTATGCTTAAGAATAAATCTCAGAGTCTTTTCTGACATTCAGTTTATCGTTTCCTTCTTTCTTTTCCTCTTAATGACTTTTAGCTTTATTCCTGTATGGTGCTCTTGATGTCATTCCACAGGTCTTCTGGTTTCTAAATTCAGGTGCTCCCCTGGACTTGTTTTAATTTTCTTCAGCTTTAGCCTGAACTTGCATATGAGTAATTGATGGTCTTGTTTTAGCTGATGATATTGAAGTTTTCAGTTTCTTCTCACAGATATAATCAATTTGATTTTTGTGTATTCCATCTGGTGAGTTCTGTGTGTACAGTCACCTTTTATGCTTTTAGAATGTGTTTCTGGTGAATAAGTCATTGGTTTTGCAAATTCTATCATGTGTTCTCTAGCATAATTTCTAGCATCTTAGGCTCTAATTTACAACTACTAATTCATCCTCTTTATTTCCGTCCTTCTTATTCCAATCACGAGTAATTATTAATGCACCTTGATTGCATGTTTGGGTGTTTTAAACTGAAGAAGTTGATAGAATTCTTCAATTTCATCATCACTAGCATAGTAGACCAAAAAGCAGTACTTTGAACAGAACAAGGGGACACTGAATGGTTTAATATTAGGAAAGTTGTGTGCTAGAGTTGTATTATTTCTCCATACTTATCCAATCTGTATCCTGAACAAATAATCCAAGAAGCTGGGTTATATGAAGAAGAAGGTGGCATCAGGATTGGAGAAAGATTCATTAAAGACTGCTTTCTGACAGATTGCTCTTGTTGTTATGAGTCGGGATCTGACTCATAGCAACCCTGTACAGGCTTTCCAAGGAGCAGCTGGTGAGTTAGAATTGCTGGCCTTACCGGCCCACACTGATGTTACAGTTTCCCACATTAACTGGCAATGCCACACCAGAAGTCATAAAATATTTGAAAGATAAGAGGTCATAAAATATTTACTGATGAAGATCAGAGACTACAACCTTCAGCATGGGTTGCATCTCAGTGATGAAAACAAAAATCCTCACCTCTTGGTAAATAAAAAATATCAAGATCAATGAAGAAAAGACTGAAGTTGTCAAAAATTTCATTTTGCTTGAATCTACCATCAACAATCAAGAAAGCAGTAATCAAGAACTCAAACGACATATTGTATTAGAAAATCTAGAGCATGAGGTCTCTGTAAAGTGTTGAAGAGCAATGATGTCAGTTTGAAGACTAAGTTGGGCCTCACCTAAGTTGTGTTATTTTCAATAGCCTCATGTGCATGTGAAAGTTGAACAAAGTATAAGTATGACTGTAAAATAACGGATACATTTGAGTCATGATGTTGGAAAAGAATATTAAAAGTACCATGGTCCGTCAGAACAAGAAACCAATCTGCACTGAATTAAGTATAGTCAGAATGCTCCTTGGAAGCCAGGATGGTGAAACTTCAACTCTCATAATTCAGACATATTAACAGAGAAAGCAGACCCTGGAGGAAGATCCATGACACTTCGTAAAGTGCAGAGTCGGTGAAATGGAAGACGATCCCCCAGTGAGATTAACACAGTGACAGCAACAAAGAGTTCAGGCACAACAACAGTTAGGAGGATGGCACAGGGCTGGAAAGTGTTTTGTTCTGTTATGCATAGGGTCGCTATGAGCTGGAACAGACTC
>NW_006408771.1:1053369-1055083 GCF_000296735.1 Chrysochloris asiatica | reverse complement strand
CCTGGTTTGTGTATAAGTGTCATGCTTACTGCATATAATGTATTCAGGAGTTTTCTATCCTTTTCTATGTTCTTGAATAGTTTGTGAGTAGTATTGGTGACAGCTCTTCTCTGAATGTTTGGTAGCATTCACCAGTAAAACCATAATTGCTCAGATTTTTATGTTTGGATTTTTTATTATCTGATCAGTTTCTTCTTCTATTATAGGTTGATTTAGCTTTTCTACTTCAGTCTATGTTAGGTTAGGTAAGTTGTGTTTTTCTAAAATTTTGTTCACTCTTTCTAGATTTTTCTAATTGTTGAAGTACAGTTCATAGTACAGCTCCTATCCTTTTCATTTCCATTGGTTGTGTTGTTTTGACACCCTTATTACTTCTTATTTATGCTAACTGCATCTTCTCTTTCTTTTCTTTTGTTGATTTGCCAGTAGTAGTCAATATTTCAATCCTTTCAAAGAACCACTGTCTTGTCTTGTTTATTCTTCCTGTTACTTTTCTGTTTTCTGGTTTATTTATTTCTGCTCTAATCTTTATTATTACTACTATTGTTATTATTATTTCCTCCTGGTAATGTAGGATAACTTCAATACTCTTTTTCTAATTTTTGGAGATACTGCATTAACATGTTGATTTTGGTTGTGTTTTCATTCCCATTTGATTCAAAGAAATTTTTTTATTTCATTTTTTATTGGTTCCTAGTCAGTAGCTTTTAAGCTGCATGTTATTCAATTTCATGTACTTAATTTTTTCCCCTTGATTTTCCTATTATTGATTTTTTATTTTAATGCATTGTGATCTGAAGAAAATGTTTTGTAGTATTTTGATGTTTTAAAATTTACTGAGGCGTCCTTTGTGTTCTAACAAATAGTCTTTTGTGAAGAATGTTCCATGTGCACTGGAAAAGAATGTATATTATGCTCTTTTGGGGTTGAGTGCTCTATGAAAGTCTATGAGGGAAATCGGTTAATTGTATTGTTTAGTTCTTCTGTAACTTTGTTGACTTTTTTCCTAGCTTCCTGTCCTTCATTGTAAGGGGTATATTAAAATCTCCTACCATCCCTGCAGATTTGTCTATGTCTTTCTTCAATTCTATTAGAGTTTGACTTACTTATTTTGAATCTCTTTCATTGGGAGCATACATGTTTATTATAGTTATATCTTTCTGTTTAATTAACCCCTTAATAATAATATAATGTCTCTTTTTGTTTCTTACACTCATTTTTGCCTGTAAGTCTGTTTTATCAGAAATTATTATTACTATTCCTGGTCGATTTTGATTACCATGAACTTGATGTATGTTTTTCCATCACTTTCATTTTTAATCTATTTTTGTCATTGTGAGTAATGTGTGTCTCTTGTAGACAGCATGCTGAAGGATCCTGTTTTATTGTCCAATCTGCTCATCTCTGTCTCTTGACTAGGGCATTGAATCCATTGACATTCAGTGCAATAATCCATAAGTATGAACTGCTTGCTGTCATTTTGCTATGTGTTTTTTTTTGTGTGTGTGCTTCTGCTATTTTCTTTGTTGCACAAAATTTTCTCTGCTGAGTTCATTTTTGTATGTTTTCTTGTTATTTTCTTCATTGCTTTAATGTTTGCTACAATAAGCACTAGACTACTAACCAGCCACTCCATGGGAGAAAGATGAAATTTTCTGCTCCCACAAAGATTTTTAAAGTCTTGGAAACCCTACACAGTATTGCCATGAATTGG
>NW_006408771.1:1046840-1052514 GCF_000296735.1 Chrysochloris asiatica | reverse complement strand
ATAAATCTTACGCTCTCTTCACAGTTTTGTCTTTTTTTCCTAATTGTTCTTCTAGTCTAATCACTTATCTTCATGCTAATCAATTTTGACTTGCATTGATTCAAATCTACTCCTTGCACTTTCATTTTATTTTCTATTTCTGAAATTTTAATATTAACCTTCTGGATTTCTATTGGCAATAGTCAACTATATGTAGACATTGATGTCCCTTTCCTATTACACCCTCTACTTCTTCTGAGCATAACTCACTTGGCAGTTTACACAGATGACATCTCCTCTCCTGGCCTCTCCTGAGCTTGACAAACACTTGTACATTCATCTCAGACATATTTTCTTTGACTCCTGAGAGTAGTAGTTTCTCACCCAGCTGCCAGCACAGCAATTATAGAGAACTCGTGTCTTCAGGCCTGCCCCTGAAATAAAAGCCAAGCAGCCACAATCTAAATTGAAATCAATTCCTCACTTTCTGAATGTTAGTTTTCTGTAGCCTAAGTGGTAGGGACTCAGGGCTGGCTCTTCTACCTTGCCTTGTTGGAGAAGAACTGCTAGTAAATTATTGAGTTCACATATAGATCTAGAACTTCTTCATTATCTCAGGATATAAGGGAGGGAGAGATATCAGGTCAGGATGAGAAATGATAAAGAAGAATTTCTATGCAACCTGTGTTTATGAGGTTTCTCCTGCCAGGAATTTTCCCAGAATGGTTTCACCTACTTGACCTATATGACCCCCATTTATACATATGAGCTTAGTGACCAAACTGGGGTCTTACCAGTTCAGGAAATGTGTTACTAATCAGTTTTATTATTTCCTAAATAAATGCTTTAAAATATATGTACTTATTAAGTGTCAGCAGGTATAAGTTGTAATAGTCTGTGATTATTGCATCACATGGAACAAGATAGCCAGGTCTCTGCTCTAGTGGAGAAGTCACACCGTAGTTGTGGTTAGGGCACAAAGAAACTAGCAAGCAAGGAAACAAAGGTGATCTCAGATAGTGATGAGTACTATACTGAAAGTTAAACAGGAAAATATGATAGACAAAAGGGGAAACGAGGAGGAACTTGGGAGCACGACTCTAGACTCTGGGAGAGTTATGGAACAGCAGAAGTAAAAGTACTCAGGTGATAGAAGTTTGAAGCTTGTTCAGTGATGGAACGAATGGGCTATGATCAGTTTAGAGAAATGAGCAGGGCCTGATCAAGTCTTGGCCTTCTGCATATGATTGGGACAGACTATAATATAAATCTTCTCAAGTATTTGCCATTTTCCCCAAAGGACTTAGCATCAGAAAAACCAAACCAGTTGCCATTTAGTCAAATTCTGACTTATGTGTGTCAGATTAGATCCATAGGGTTTTCTAGGGCTGGTTTACTGGAAGTAAATTGCTATCTAGGCCTTTCTACTCAGACATCTCTGGATGGATTTCAGGTAGTAGTTGAGTGGTCTTAAACTTTTAAGCCACCTAAGTACTCCAAGCTTAGTATAGGCTTAGGCAAATATGAAAGCTAAAAGACAGAGTTGGAGTGAAAATGAATCAGAATGAATTGGAATTGGAGAGGATTGAGTTGGACCTAAATGACAATTGATATGACTTCATTGTCTTAGACTCAGTTCTCAAGAGAAGCAAAACCCGTTAAACTTACATACACTTAAAGAGAGGTTTATATCAAGAAAATGGCTCACACAGTAGAGGCAGACAATTCTCAAATCTGTTGGTCAGATGTCAGGCTGGAGGCTCTGGCTCATGTAGCTGTAGGCTGATGAACCAAGAGTGTCAGGATAGATGGAAGACAGGCAGGCCAGGAAGGTATGGTTGAATGCTGACTACTCTCAGGATTGGCAGGAGGTCAGCAGGTTAGATGGCAGTCAAGCAGTTTGGCAAAGTAAGATGGCTGGCTGATAATGATTCCCAGGATTGGCAGGCCACCAACCAAACCAGTCGCCATTTAGTCAATCTGACTCATAATAACCCCACGTGTGTCAGAGTAGAACTGTGCTCCATAGGGCTTTCTATGGTTGATTTATTGGAAGTAAATTTCTAGGTATTTCTACTGAGGCATCTCTGGATGGATTTCAGTGTGCTTAAACTTTTAGGTAGCAAAAGGATTCAAAGCTTAGCACAGATCAAGCCATGGGCTCAAATCCAAAGAATGAGAGGTTGGATGATGAGCCAGATATACAATCCAGACCCAGCAGAAAAGCAAACAAGTTCTTGAATATCCGATATATTGTAAGTAGAATACACCTCAAGGTAAATTCCTTTCAATTGATTGGTAGCTCATAGCAGATCTCATGATGGGTGATTACTACATTTTAACTTCCAACCTCCTGAGAATCTTGGCCCAGTCAAGATGACACAAAACCTTAACTATCACATGTATGAGGGTAAGTTCAAAATAATTGCTATGACAGTTCCAGTTCATATATGAATGGGTTTATTCCAAACAATATATATTTAAATATGTTTCTGTAATCAATGTATAGCTACAGACAAGTTATGTCAGTAATACACATCTCTTAGTCTCATTAATAGGACATCCAAAAAAAAAAAAAAAAAAGGTCTAATCTAAACAAAAGCTTCTGAGAAAATTTGCTAGACCAGTTAAATTCCAAGCAGAGAGTTCATCATCTCAGAAGGTTTTAGGAACTGTTTTGGGGATTTTAACAGGGCAATTTTGACAAATGTTCTCAGAGAACACAGGACAATTATAGGGGTTGATTAGGAAGATGTTTTAAGAAAATTAGGAACTACATTAGTAAGAAAATACCAGAGAATTTGTAATGAAGAATTTTGCTTTCCATCATGGTGATGCACTTGTTGATTCTTGGAGAGTACCAAGGGCTGTCCTCCAAAAAATTATTTACAAACCTTACCCCATCCGTGCTACAACCCTTCAGAATCCTTTGGTTCCAAAAACTCAAGGAATCACTAAAAGAAACCAGTATTTAAGTACCTTGAGGATGTCAAACTGCCATTTTGCTGTGGTGTAAATGGAAGTATGCAGAAAAATGGAAACAACACCATTAGAAGTATATAGACCAAGATGGCAAATCCTATACAATGTCGCTATGGGTTGGAACTGACTCAATGGCATTTAACACCACCACCAACAACAACACATCTGGAACTATTCCATATCTTTTACCTGTCCTTGAAGAATTCTGCACCCTTTGATTTCATCAAGTCAAAGAAACAGTTTTGGCATCATTGAGGAACTCAAATAATTTTCCTTTTAAATGTTTCTTGACCTTTGGAAACACGCAGAAGCCTGAAGGGCTGTGTGGGGTGGATGATGAACTGTTTCCCAAAGAAATTCTCATAGGAGAGGCCTAGCTACCCTTGAATAATGACCAGATGCATAGTAATTATGGTGAAAAAAATTCCTTAGCATAATTTTTCTCACCTTTGTCTCACCAATGCAGTCTTAATTAAAAACAACAATAAAAAGTATTCCAAAAAAGCTCCCATGAATTCCCCAGTGCCATTTGAGAATTTCTATAAGGATTACCCCTTTAGGATTCCAACAAAGTAAGTGAAATAATTTTCTGAACTGATCTGTCTGCCTTGAATTCAACTTTGAGATTTTTGTGACCTTCCTGAAAACTGTTGTTTTTTATAGATCAGATTCCCATAATCTTGTGAAACTTCAAGTGGGAAGATGACCACTTGAGAGTTCTGTTAAAAATGTCATATTAGCACTGACATCAAAAATAATTTTTTTTCATGGCACATTAATTATCCTTTTTTTGTTTTTGATAGCACCCTAAGAGATGAAGACAAAAGTATTGCTGAGAGAATTTGTTTGCAATCATCTACTGATCATAGAGATACATTTAAACATGTTTTGTTTGGAATCACCTCTGCATGTATGAACTGGTACCTCAGTAGTAATGCTTTTGAACTTACCCTTGTATTTCTGCCAGGCCCAAAATAAATATGCAAGTGTTGCTTGAAAAAAACAGGATCCAGTGGATGGAATCAGAGTGCTTCATTTTGAACTGTTAGCTCAGTTTCCAGCTGTGACTTAATTCAGGAGTTCTTAAACATCAATAGAAAGACAGTCACACCTAAGCACACCACACCTTCTACCCTAAGGAAAACAATCTTCCATTACACAGCTTCTCTTCACATCTCAGCAAGAAATGTAATGTGTGTAACACTATTATTGTAGAATATGATGAAAACTGGTGCCTAAATAAGAATATTTGTCTTAGACGAAAATATTGTTAACGCTAATTTCAAACTCATTCTTCATTCTAACTTATTTCCTTAATTTTCCTCTTGCAAAACTTCACCATCCTCTCTTCCAAGATTTCCCTCTATACACATTTAGAAGTTGATAATTCTGTATTGCATGGGACTATCCTGAACATTTTAAGATGCTTATCATCATCCCTGGATCCCTGGTCTCTAACTACTAGATGGCAATAGTACCCCCCAGAATATGAGACATGACAACCCAAAGCACCCCATACAGTATTAAATTTGGGTGTATGGATTGTGGGTGAGCAAAATTGATTCTGGTTGAAAATTAGTGTTTTACTTTTACCTCCCACATATTTTCTTCTCCATTTAGAAAGAAAGGGAAGGAGCAACATGCTAGAAACAAAAGCAAACAACAAGTCATATTATATTATCCCAAAAGTCTGATGCTAATGTAAACATATCTGATGCTAATGTAATCTGGAGCATTTCAGTTACATGAAAGGCACAAATGACAAAAAAAATCAGAGAAAGAAAGAGATCAAGAGACTGATACAGGAATTGACACTCTACTTTTCATTATCCATCAGTGCAATCACACTGCTACATTTTAGGATGATGAGATCGGAATTCATTTAAATATTTTATTGCTCTTTATTAATTATTACCTACTATTGTTTGCACGTCCTGGTGTGGTGGTGTAGGATAAGCACTGGACTTGTCAATGCAAGGTCAGTGGTGCAGTACCCACCAGTAGCTCCTTGGAAACCATATATGGGGTCGCTATGAGTTGGAACTGACTCGATCACACTTAAAAGCAGCAATTGTTTGTATGCTATTTGACTCAATTTCCTCAAAAAGAAATAGACTTTACTACCTGGCCCTGATAACATTTTTGAATTTAAAACATTTGTCAGGCTCTACTCTGGGTAAATATTTTTCACCCACACCTGTGTTAATTGTGTGGCCCCAGAGAACTGGGTCCATCATTTCAGAAGGAGCAATAAATGTGTATTTAAAGAACAAAGGGGTTGAGAGGTCAGAATCAAAACCCTCAAATGCAGTCAAGGTCTTTAGGGATCTGGCCTGGAGATGGTGTAAAGCAGACCATTTAGCGCTGGTAGGGTATGCACCTCCATGGATTATGGCCAATGCTATTTACCTTCTCCCCTTCTTCCTTGGAGATAAAATGGATACTCAGACCAATATAACTGGGTCTTTAAAGGCTTCCTCTATATCTCTTTGCAAAATATCACAGATTTGTCAGCACTTTGGTATCACCAAGGTCTTTTCTGGGGCCTCTAATTTATCTTTTTGTTCATTGATTTACCTCCAGACTTTTCTCTCCTCTAAGAATGTACTCATAGAGTTTTCAGTGACTAGCGATTCGGAAGTAGTTCATCACTCTTTCTTCCTAGTCTGTCTTTGTCTGGAAGCTCATCTGAAACCTGTCCACCATGGGTGAC
>NW_006408771.1:1041631-1044937 GCF_000296735.1 Chrysochloris asiatica | reverse complement strand
ACAACAACAATAAGAATTTATGATTACATGTAATTTCCCTCACCTTTCTGTTCCTTAAAACCCATTTGTAGGAAAAGCTCTTAGATGCTAATGTGTTAAGGCATTAAAAGGTATTTCTAGAGTCTTGGTGTGGCACTGTAGGATCAGCACTGGACCACTAACCACAGGTTGGTGGTTCAAACACACCAGTCACTCCTTGAAAATCCTACATAGGGTAGCTATGAGTCAGAATTGACTTGAGACATGTTACAAGTGTAATGGATTATGATCCTGGCTGCTAACCAGAAGATCAACAGTTCAAATCTACAAGCCACTCTATGGGAGAAAGATGAGGCTTTCTGCTCCCGTAAAGACTTAAAGCCTTGGAAACTCTATACAGGGTAGCTATGAGTTGGAACCCACTTACAGCACTTAACCACAACAACTCCCATAAATGTTGTCTGTCTAGGAAACCTATGAGGCAGTCCTGTTACATAGGTCTATGAGTCAGAATTTATTTGACAGCACACAGCAATTCTTAACATGCTATTCCTCCCAAATGGCAGTGGTAGTTAAGTTGTGGAATACGGATGTTCCATGTGAGAGACCCCAGTTTGAATCCTGGCCAATCTGAGATGGCGCAGAACACTCCAGTAAACTGTCTCAAAATAGCTTTTACAACAGTCCGTATCCAATTTGCAATAACAGATCTGAATTGATCAGAATCAGAAGTATTATTACTCTGCACTTACAGAAAGGTCTCCTGTAGTCTCCTCAAAATGACCTTAACCTCATTAAATGCCTTCATGTATAGTAACTTTTCTGTCTCTGGTTTGACACCTAACGTGCACATTCAAAAATGGCTAACTTCTTCCTTTGAGGGAAATGGAACTGTAATTTCCTAAGGTGTTTTATCAGTGTTATTTGATGTGTGTCTGTGTGTATTGCCAGTATGCTTATTCCATATTTTTCTCCCTTAAAGGATGTATTTCATTGCTTAAGCTGGAAAAGCAGAGACAGATGGAAAGATAAGGAAATCTTGCCCCTGGGGCTACTCAGAAGACATCTTCATGCTCGGTGTGCTAGGGACAGTGAGGCAAAATGCATAGATAAAGAAAGCTCTAATATTATTTTTTTTAAAGGTGAGGGAAGAAAAGAAAAAAAGAGAAACCTTTTTATCAGAGAAAAGAAATGAACAGAGTTGAAGTCTAGTTATTTTACCTCAAACCTCCCTCCCCTCCCCAAGCTCAGGAGAGATTAACTACTCATATCCTGCAGTTTGCTGTTACAAACTCTGAGCAGAAACACTTCACTTACATACCTGTCATATCCTGCCAACATCAGTGGTGAGAGGACTTAATAGGGGCAGATTATTCAATAATCATGGTAAACATGGATTAACCTGTGTTTACCTACTAATAATTAGCGAACAATTTCACACAGGCTTCACCTACACTTAACTTTACTTACCCTATATGTACTTTAAGGAGCTTTGGTAGCATAGTGGTTATGAATCGGGCTGCTAACCTCAAGGTCAGCAGTTTGAAACTACCAGCGGTTCCACAGGAGAAAGATGCAGCATTCTGCTCCCATAAAGATTTACAGCCTTGGAAACTCTGTACAGGGTCACTATGAGTCGGAACTGACTCCACGGTACTCAACAACAACAACAACATAAGTACTATGCTTACTCTGTCCTTGTTTGGAATTATACATTTGAAAAGAGGCTTTGATTTTGTAGGAAGGTACTGTGGAATTGGAAGAGAAATAGGTGTCAGGCCACACTTACAGCAGAATCTTTGATATGTTGAAAAATGTAAAAATGTTCACTACAGATTAGTAAACAAGCAAAAGTGATCAGAATACATGGCATAGGTGAGTAAATTCCCTTGTGTGGCACTGTGGGTTAATGTGCTGGACTGCTAAGTCAGTGTGAACTGTAAGGTCTGAGGCTTAAGCTCACCAGTCTCTCCTCGGAAACCTATACAGGTTTGCTATGGGTCGGAACCAACTCAACAGTACTTAACAGCAACAGCAGTAGGGGTGCTTAGTCTTTGTTTTTATTGTTAGCTGTTAATAACTTGGCTCTGGACTCACAGGAACCCAATGCACAATAGGCTACAACAATTGTGATCCAAAGAAACCCTATGCAGTGATGCCATTTTCATAGAACCATTGGCTCTTAGAACTGGAAGTTACCCTAAATCTTATCCTGGATGATTTTTTTCAGAAGTGGAACATCAGGCCTTTCTCTCTAGTCAGTACTATAGTCTGGAATTTCCACTTAAACCTGTCTGTAAGATCACTCAAGTCATGGTTGGATCAGGTGCACCTTAGTCCTTTAGGTGACATTTTTATTTTTTAATACTTAAAAGAGATTTATTGGTTTTAGTCAGAGTTAAATTGAATAAAATTGAGGGTAACTTCCAGGAGATGCACAAGAACACCCATACTTACAGATAATACCCATTTGACCTGGCTTCGATGTCTGGATGATCAGAACTCAACGAGAGGAAGAAAGAATTGGGGGAAAAAAGTGTAATCCATTACAATTTGATGAACTTGACCTATACTTATGGATGTAGTAGCTCAAAAGAGGGAACAAATCTTAACAGCGAGGATCATTCCCATCCCCTCAGTACACAGGGTTGACAGGGGTGGGCAACTTAGACATTGGCTACCCAAAATGGGGGTGGGGTTACAAAGACATGAAGTGACTAGCTTACAAGATTTCAAGAGGGAGCCTAGTTCCAGAGGGTGCGGGGAAAGGTAGAATTTCCACTGAGTGATTTCCAACCTGTCTGGACAGGGCTGGTGATGAATAATTGCTATCAGGACTGACTGTGAGAGTTGCAAATGTAAAGGTAGACATTTTATAACAAAAGGAGGGGAGTGCAGTACAGGAGCGGAGGACCCTGGGACCATCAAGGGAGAAGAGCGGAGTTCAGGACCCTCTCCAGTGAAGCAGTAACCAGAGATGGAGGCAGAGACAATGATGTAGAGAGATGGAGCACCTGGGAACTCTGGACTCAGGGAGTGAGAGGGGCTGTGTGCTCACAGCCGGGGGATAGGCTTGTAGGGTGTACCTTTTGGTTGTTGATAATGTGTGGAGGGGATTGTAATCATTGCAGTGAAATGAAATACGATAGCATGAATGTAAAGCTAATGTTCTCCCATGTAAACTATCGCTCAATCACAATAAAAACTTAAATAAAAAAAAAGAAAAGAAAGAAATATGCATCAACTCAGGCTTATAAACAAGCTGTCCTGATCATGGTATTCAATCCAGACAGATTTACCAGGAAATATTTTTGTTTTAAATATAAT
>NW_006408771.1:1038660-1041246 GCF_000296735.1 Chrysochloris asiatica | reverse complement strand
ATATATATATATGGAGATTTTGTTTTCACAGTTATGACAGGAGCAATAAATTGCATAGACTTTAAATTTATTTACATTGTTTTTCTTGTCACAAAGAGATTAACCAAGAAAAAACTTCCAGGGACCCTGAAATTATTAGGTCATCAATTTACCCCTTACCTTGAAGAAGTCCTGGTGACACAAGGGTTAAAACACTCAGCTTCTAACCAAACAGTCTATGTTTCAAATCCACCAGCCACTCCACAAGAGATAGGTGTGGCAGTGTACTTTCTTAAAGATTTACAAACTTGGAATCTATATGATTGCTAATTTGGCATCAACTTTAAGGCAATGGGTTTTTCTGGATTGATATCCAACCCAGTACTAGACACTGTGGTATATATAAAAAAAATAAAGACACAGAACTTATCCTTGAAAATCATAGAGTCATTGAAGAGATCTGAACAAGTGAAATTGTGAGTGACACAATACAAAGACGGAAGACAGAAATACAAAACATCCTTCACCTTGTAGCATCATTTTCCATACCTTCTCAGTGACTCTAGGACACTGTTTCACTGTTGTTATTGTTGGAGATTCTAAATTGATATGTCTCACATTTAACTTTAGAATTTCAACGTCAAACTTTAACATATCCAAAGCAAAATTATCTAAACTTCTCATAGTGAAAATGATATTCCTAATACAAATATTACAGTTATCTAGATTTTAACTGTTTTATATTTCAATAAATCTATATACTTGAACACTCTCTTCCTATTTGTTTCCAACCTTTGCATTCCTTCCTCTGTGTTTCCCACCTTTGCATTCCTATCACCAGTAACATTCAGTGCATCTTGATTGTATGTGTGATTAATTTCAGACTGAAGAAATGGGTAGAATTCTTCAATTTCATCATCACTGGCTTTAGTGATAGCTGCATAAATTTGAATAATAATGGCATTAACTGGTCTTTCTTGTAGATGTATGGATATTATCTTACCACAGACAGTATTGTACTTCAAGATAGATCTTGCTATGTTCTTTTTGATGATGAATGCAACACCAATCCCTTAAATTTGACATTTCCACCATATGATTATCAGATTCAAAATGACCAGTACCAATTCATTTCAGATCAGTAATGTCTAGGATATTGGTCTTTCTGTGTTCTATTTCAGTTCTTGACAGCTTTCAATTTTCTTGGATTCATACTATGTACATTCCACATTCTGATTATTAATGACTGGTTGCAGCTGTTTCTCCTCATTTCGAATTGTGCTCCACCAGCAAATAACGACACTGAAAGCTTTCTCCATTCATGTCATTATGTTCAACTCTGAGCAGGCCTTTCTTTCCCACTCAGATTTTGAGTGACTTCCATCTTTTAGCACCGTATCTAACAATTCTCTGTTTTTGTTCATTATGTTTTCACCTTACAGCATTATATCTAACAATTTTCCATTGTTATTTATAAGATTTTCAGTGAATAACCAGAAATTGACTGCCTCTCTTTGTTCTTTGTCTTATCCTGGAAGGTCAGCTGAAGCCTTTCCATAATGAGTGACCCTGCTAGTATTTAAAGACGGGTGGCATAGCCCCCAGCATCACAGCAATATGGAAACCAGCTCAGTACTACAAACCGACAGATTAGTAGTGGCTCATTTTCTAATTGAAGCTTGAAACTTCATGTTTCAGATTCAGCCTAAATTGTGTCTGTATCTTGGGTTCAAATACATCCTAGCATCCACCTCCAACTGCTTAGGATCATCTTAGTCCTACTTGTAGGAGGCTGAGGAGTCTTTTATAAGATTATTTACCATGAAAAGTGACTCAGGCAGACAAATCTGGTTGTCTCAGGGCTTGACCATGAAAGCAAAACAGTGACTCTGGTTACGGCATTTGTTGTTGTTGTTAGGTGCCATGGAGTTGGTACTGACTCATAGTTACCTTATGCACAGCAGAATGAAACACTGCCCAATCCTGGGCCAACCTTACTACTGTTGCCACACTTGAGTCCGTCGATGCTCCCACTTGGCCGATCCATCATTGGGGGTCTTCCTTGTTTTCTCTGACCCTCCACCTTACCAAACATGATATCCTTCTCCAGTGACCCTCCTGACAATATGTCCAAAGTATGAGAGACAAAGTTTGGCCATGTTAGCCTCCAAGGAGCACTCTGGATGCACTTCTTCAAACACAGATCTATTGGTTCTTCTGGCAGCCCATGGTGACCATCATACCAGTCTTGCCCCAACTGACTGTTTGCCTGGCCCACATAAGAAAGGGAATAATGACTGTTCAACCACAAATTCAAACAGTTGTCTTGACTTAAAAAAAATTAAAGCGATGAATTTCAAGCATGAGGTATCCCAGAGCAGTGAAGGTCTTCAGGATTGATTTTGGAATCCTCTGACAGAGTGTAATACAAAGCAATTCAGCCATTCTCCCAATCCTCTTTCTTTAGCCCCATTACTGCCTTTTCATGGCCCAAATCTGGGAACCACAAGGACTCTATTGTGAGCACCAGCATCAGTGACATCATTGTCTTAGATTGGGCTCTCTAGAGAAGCAAAATCAGAGAATTGTGTGTGTGTGTGTGTGTGT
>NW_006408771.1:1035860-1038040 GCF_000296735.1 Chrysochloris asiatica | reverse complement strand
ATGCTACCAGAGCTTGTATTTGTATATATATGTTTTATTTCAAGGAATTTTTTATTTCAAGAAGATGGCTCATACAATTACAGAGACTGGCAAGTTCCGAGTTCTTGGCTGGAGGCTTCTCATGACTTGTATAGTTATAAAGGCTGATAAATCCAAAATAGGCAAGTGAGATGGCTGGCTGCTAAGGGCTCCCAATATGGCAGGCCACTGGCTCAAGTCCAAAATACTGGAGGTCAGATGATAAGTCACTTGCAGGATCCACATCCAGCAAAAAGCAAATGAGTTTTGGCAGAATATCTCCACATATGTTGGAAATAGGCCACAAACTAGGATACTGCCTTTCAATTGGTTGACAGTTCATAGTAGATCTCATCATAAAGATGAATTCATTATATTAGACCTCATCACTGGGAATGGCTACAACATAACTGCAAACCTTTGACAATGGTAGACTAGCCAAGTTCTATACAGGACCTTAAACATCATATTACCCATCTATACACTATGCATTAATAACAGTGCCTAGTGCAAGACTCCAATGGATACCCTAGTGGATCAGGCAATTAGAACATCAGATAACCTATGACAAGTACATGTGAGGTAACTCCATTTGCCTGTAAAAACTTTTGAGATAACAGGAAGGGAAGAAGATTAAAAGAAGATGCGGCGTCAGCAAGGATGATAAAATTATTTTTTTTTTTAAATCATTTTTAATAAGACATTGCTTAAGTCCAGTTAGAAAAATTAAGATTGTATTTATATATCCCCAAGTAACTCCAAATTCTCCCATATGCAGAAACAAAGAGATTTGAATACTAGAATCAGTGTAATAAATGCTGAATTTGCTCTAGGTCTTTTATACAATGCCAGCCATTTGTATGACCTATTTTGCAGATTCCTGTAAAAAGATCCCCTTTCAAAATACCTATATAATCAAATGCACATGCATGGACATGCACTGTTTCTCACACACATATACACCCTGATAGCTTGCCATGTACCTAGAATGAGCACATTTTTGAGATTGTTCTTTTTGATTAAAGAGCTATGTCTCTATAAAACCTTGTTTTTATATTTGTTGCTGAATAACACCTATCTCAATATGAAGGATTATTTGACTTTTAATTCAAATAAATAAAAATGGAGATGGAGCTGTAATTCTGAGGTAAATAATAAAAAAGCTATAGTCCTTGGATTCGAGTGAAGCTAGAGAAAGGAAAACTAGATGGAAAAATATAATATATAGCTGTGCATCTCAATGCTGCAGTACAAGCACTTTATACTTATGGGCAAAGAGTATGGAAAGGAAAAGTATGTTTAGAAAGTTAGATGATGAGTCATGATTTAGAGGACGTTAGGCATTCTCAAAAAAGTGCTCATTCTAAAAAGAACTATAGGTGATAATTATGACCATCATCATTTTATAGAGGACAAACTGATGCAGATGGCATGGGTAGCATCCAGGTACACAGTTATTAGGGGAGAGTATCAAATACAGACCTTATTGGTTGGTTCTCAACAACCTATACCAGCCTCTTTTCTCTATGTTAAGAAAGTTATAAATCTATCTCTTAGATTCTCAGAAGGATCTTGAGGCATTACACCCATTTTTATTACTACAAAACATATGCAGAGTAGTTATTTATTGAATTTCACACAAGTAGAAGCTATCAAAATTAATATTTCAATATTTCTGATCTTAAAATGAAGTTCTTACTCTTCTTCAAAACTTGTTATGAGTAGAACTACTATAAAGTCGGCTGCTCTCCCAAACACATTGCATCATATCATTGACCTTGAGAAACTCCTGGATTGTGTGAACATCAGTTTGTTCATCTATTAGACAAAAAGAGAGAGAAAGGAAGGAAGGAACAAACGAAGGAAGAAAAAGAGAGATCTGAAAATCCTATCCCAGATGGCCTTGTAGTTCTGGAGTGGTAGTTGAGTTATAAAGTGTTTTGAACAAATAATGTTATTTGTATGTCTGTTCATAGTAAATATGCAGTGAAAATGTTCTTAAATAACAGCCATGTGGGTGACCTATTTACTTGTTGCAAATCTGATTTGATCAGATAAACAAGAGAATCTTAAATCTCTATTTAAACTGTGTATAACTTGTTGTTGTTGTCAGATGCCATCGAGTTAGAATTGACTCATAGCTACCCCATGCATAGCAGAAC
>NW_006408771.1:1032114-1035545 GCF_000296735.1 Chrysochloris asiatica | reverse complement strand
TCCAGCTTTCGCATCCATATGAGGTTATTGAAAATACCATAGCTTGGGTCAGGCACACCTTAGTCCTCAATCTGACATCTCTGCTCTTCAGTACTTTAAAAACCTGTGCAGCAGATTTGCCCAATGCAATACGTCGTCTGATCTCTTGACTAGAGCAACAAAATCCCTAAGATAACCCCTGTGACAAGATTAAAATTCATTTTAGAGTAATAGCCAGATGTAACTTACAGTGGAGTGAGGGGTGATAAATTATTCTAATCACTGTTTCAAGGATATCTTCTTTTATATTAAAGTTAAATCAAGAACAACAAGGTAAGGATGCTCTGCTAAATAATTCAAACACTTGGAACTCTTTCTACTCCTTTCTTTCTTTGAACATAATGTCCCTAAATGTCCTTTAATACCTACTAATAGTGATGAACTGTGAGTCATGTCTACAGCAGAGGAGAAAGTTTAATTAAGTCATGCACATTTTCTACACGTTGAGTATCTGTCTTTATGAATCAGCTGATGAGATACAAATTCAGATTCTTGAATTTCTTCAAGGGAGATTAATTAAGCCATAGGAGGCTAAGAAACAAATGTCCAAGGACTCAAGTTCTTACTGGTATTTCTCCTTAACAAAATATAAAAAACTAGAGCTGATCACCTCCTTTCATTTAATAGGAAAATATAAATGCTTACCACAATTAATGCCTATAAAATGTTTTATAAGAAATATATTTTGAAGGAGGTAGAAGCAAATTTCAGCTCTGCGACTGACCTTGAGAATACCCTGACTTATATGCACATCCATTTGTTCATCTATAAAACAAAAAAAGAAAGACAGAGATCTAAAATTCCTATCCCACATGACCTCAAAATACTGGAGTGATACTTGAGTTATAAAGCATTTTGAAAGAAAATGTTATTTGTATATCTATTCATAGTTATAATGTACCCAAACTGTTCTTATATCATTGGTTTCACTAGATTCTTTTACCAACCTCTCAGGTAAGAACAGGTAAAAAGGGAACCATTTTCTTTGAAACAGACAACTGAAACAAGAGAAGTTAAATAAGTATAATTGCATTGATTGTCCAAACCAAATGTTGTTGTTAGGTACCTTCAAAGACAAATAGCAAATCTGGATTTAGAATACCAATATTCGTTCCCCATTGCAGAGTTATTTCTGCTCTTTAGAATCACAGGAACCCTGTTAGTATAGGGGTTATACGTTGGGCTGCTAACTTCAAGATAAGCAGTTCAAATCCATTTACCTCATTTCTTCCATTTTAAGATCAGGCTTTCTGCTCTGGTAAAGATTTACAGCCTCGGAAACCCTATACAGAATCACTATGAGTCAGAATCAACAAGAATATACACAACCACCACTACCATCTGGACTCACCACTACTTGTCTTTTAGTTTAACTTACTGTGATGACTTGCATATTGTTATGATACCGGACGTTATGCCATTAGTATTTAAGTAACTGGCAGGGTCACCCAAGATAGACAAGTTTCAATACAGCTTCCAGACTAAGACAGACTAGGAAGAAGGACCTGGTGATCTATTTCTAAAATTAGTGAGTGAACACTTTATAAATAGCATTGCTGTGTTGTACTTTCAGAAGGTGTACTTTCAGAAGATGAGCTCCCCCACGTTGGAAAGCACTCAGAATACGACTGAGGAAGAACAGCCTCCAGTAAGTAGAATCGACCTTGATGACCTGGGACAAGTCAAGTTCACGTGAAGCCTGTATTGTTGCTGTTCTTGAGTGTCATTGAGTCTGCACCAAATTAGAGACATTATGCACAATATAACAAAACACTGCATGGTTCTGTGCCAACATCAGAATTGTTGTTACATTTGAGCCCGTTGCTGTCGCCACTGTGCCAATCAATCTCATTGGGAGTCTTCCTCTTTTTTTCTGACCCTTCACTTTACCAAACATGGTATCATTCTCCAGGGTCTAGTCCCTCCTGATAATATGTCTGAAGTATGAGAAATAAAGTCTGGCCATCCTGGCTGGCTTCCAAGGAGTATTTTGGCTGTACTTCTTCCAACAAAGATCTGTTTGTTTTTGTGGTGGTTCATGGTACTTAAAATATTATCTTCTAACGCCATAACTCAAATGCATCAATTATCCTCTGGTCTTCCTTACCACTGTCCAACTTTCACATGCAGATGAGTTTATTGAAAATACCATGGCTTGCATCAGGCACACCTTAGCTATCAAGCTGACATCTTTGCTCAACACTTTAAAGAGGCCTTGTGCAGCAGATTTGCCTAATGTTGAATCATTGTTACAAACCTAGCACGAATTCTACTTGGTCATGATATAGTTTGTTGGAGTTTGTTTTTGATATGTTCTTGCATTCTAATGGCTATATTTTTGTTGATTATTTTTACATCTTTCTTCATGAGGAATACTGGTTTGTAATTTTCTTTTAAGTGATGCATTTCCCTGGTTTGGATATCAGGGTTATGCACATTTCATAAAGTAAATTCAGGTGTATTACAACTTTTTCTGGAATAGTCTGAATAGAATTGGTGTGTCAGTTCTTCTCTGAATGTTTGCTAGAATTCACCAGTGAAGCTGTATGGGCAGAGACCTTTTTATTGGGCATTTTTATTATGACCTGTTCAATTTATTCTTTTGTTATTGGTTGACTCAAATGTTCTACCTCAGTCAAGGTTCGCTTAGTTAGGTAGTGTGTTTCTAGAAATCTGTTTATTCTAGGTTTTCAAGTTTGTTGGAGTAGTTTTCCATAATATTCTGCTCTGCTTTTTTTATTTCAATTGGTTCCATTATGACATCACTCATTTCACTTCTTGTATTATTTGCTTCTTCTCCTTTTACTTGGCTTTATTTGACAGTCATTTGTTGTTGTTGTTGTTGTTGTTGTTGTTGTTGCTAGGTGACCCTGTGCACAACAGAATGAAACACTGTCCGGTCCTGGGCCAACTTCATAATTGTTGCCATGCTTAAGCCTATTGATGCTGCCACTCTGCCAATCCATGTCACTGGGGGTCTTCCTCATTTTCTCTGATCCTCCACCTTACCAAACATGATATCCTTCTCCAGTGACTAGTCCCTCCTGACAACGTGTCCGAACTATGAGAGAAGTTTGACCATTCTGGCCTCCAAGGAACACTCTGACAGCGCTTCTTCCAACACAGATCTGTTTGTTCTTTTGGCAGCCAATGGTATTTTCAATATTCTCCTCCAACATCATAACTCAACTGCATCAACTCTTCTAAGGTCTTTCTTATTCACTGTCCAGCTTTTGCATGCATATGAGGTTACTGAAAATACCATGGCTTGGGTCAGGTGCATGTTAGTCCTCAAGCTGACATCTTTGCTCTTCAACACTTTTAAAGGCACTGAGCAGTAGATTTGTCTAATGCAATATGTCATTTGATTTAAATTTTAAATCTTTTCTATT
>NW_006408771.1:1023276-1031921 GCF_000296735.1 Chrysochloris asiatica | reverse complement strand
TTATTTCCTTTCTTCTTGTGACTGCAGGCTTTTTTTTTTTTTTTTTTTGCTGTTATTTTCAGTGTTGGAGATGTTAAGTTGAGATTTTCATTCTCTTTTTTCATTCTCTTTGTTTTGTTTGCATTTATTACTATAAATTGCCCTCTGAGCATTTTTTTTTTCAGAGTCCCAAAGACTTATGGTCTATCTGTAGTCCTGGTGTGTCACCACTGGATAAGCACTAGACTACTAATTAGAAACTCAGTGGTTCAAACTCACAGTCTGCTCCTTGGAAACCCTATTCAGATTCACTATAAGTTGGGATCCATTCGACAGCACTTAGCATCAACAACAAATATTTTTGTATGTTGTGTTAATATTCTTGTTTGATACAGTGAAAGTCTGGTGTGGTGCTGTAGGATAACCAATGGACTTCTAACTGCAAGATTGGTGGTTCAAACCCACCAGTGTTTCCTGGGAAATCATATATAGGGTCATTCTAAGTTGGAGTTGATTTGATGACACTTAAAAAAACATTAGCCAGTCGTTTGAAAGTATGGTATTATTCAGTTTAGATGTATTTACTTTTTTTTACCTTGGTCTGTTGTTGATTTCCTATTTTGTTGTGTTGGAATCTGAAAAGATGCATTGTAGTATTACAGTATGTTTAAATGTATCCTTTGTGTCTAATATGTGGTCTTTTGGGAGTAGACCATGTGTGCCAAAAAAGAATGTGTGGTGTGCAGTTTTGCTGAGTGTTCTGTATACATCTTTGAAGTCTAGTTGGTTGATTGTGTTGTTTAGGTGTATGTTTTCATTGCATTTTTTTTTTTCTAGTTGTTCTGTCCTTCATCAAAAATAATTTATTAAAGACTCTTACTAATATTATGGAGTTTTCTATTGATCTCTTCAGTTTTGTTAAAGTTTGCTTTAGGTATTTCTGTGCTTTTTCACTGGGTATGACTCCTGGTATGATGCTATATTGTAAACCAGAGGCTTGGCAGTTCAAATCAACCAGATGCTCCTCAGATACCCTATACAGGGTTGCTATGAGTCAGAATCAAGGTCTGACTTTGCACTTAACAGCAACAACATTCATTATCTGTGTAGATATCTATCATGGTTATGCCCTCTTCCTGAATTGACCCTTAAATCATTACATAAGGTTGTTCCTCACCTTTTTTTGCTGGTTTTTGCCTTCTTTTTGTCATTTCTTAGCATTGCCAATCTTATTCTATTTTGAGTGCGATTTGATTGATATGTGTTTGTCCTTTGATTTTCACTCTATTTTTGTATTTTGTATCTATGATGTGTGTACTCTAAACAGCATATTGATGGGTCCTATTTTCTTATCCATTCTGCTACTCTGTCTCTTCAGTGATGCATTTAATCTATTAACAGTCATTGAAATTGTTTATAGATATTAATTTATTAGTGTTGTTTAGCTGGGTTTGTTTGTTTTCTTCTGTTTCTGTTTTGTTTGCTTTGCAAGATTTATTAATTTTCTTTAAACTTACCAAGTTATTTATTGTTATGTTACTAGTTTAAAATTATCCATTCTGTCTTGACATTATCTTGACATCCTTCGCCATTTGGAAGTTCTGCCATTACATCAATTAGTCCATCTTTTTGCTTTGTATGAATTACTGGTTATAAATTGACATCTCTGCTTCCCTATTTTCTACCTTGTACGTTATAGACAATTCTATATCTGGGTTGGTTTCTATATGATATTATCATGTGCCTTAATCTCTGGTTGTTGTCTGCCATTGTTGGTTCTCTGTAAAAGAAAAAATCTGTATAACATTTTTTTGTAACTTTGATCTCGTCTAAAAATTCTTTTCGTTTCTGTTTATCTGATCATCCTAATTTTACTATTGTAGTTGAGTGACAGTTTTGCTGTATAAGTAATTCTTGATAATCAATTGTGTTTATTTTAGGCTTTTATATATGACCTCCCATTTCTTCCTTGCCTGTGTGGTTCTGTTGAGAAATCAGATCTTCGTCTTTATGTTTCTTGTTAGTGTGTAACTTTTTATTTTCCAATCTGCTTTCAAGATTTTTTCTTTATCTTTGTTTTGGTAAAATTTAACTGCAATATGTCTTGGTGATTTTCTTTTAAGGTGTAGTATTGTAGGATAAACACTGGACTGCAAACCACAAGGTCAGTGGTTCAACTCCACCAGCAACTCTCTGGAAACTCTTATATAGGGGTCACGATGAATCAGAACAAACTCAGTGGCAGTTAATAAAAACAACTATTTGAGGTTTGTTGAGGTTCTTGAATGTATATCTTCTTGTCTTTCAGGATATCAGAGAAGTTTTCTTGCAATAAATCTTGCATGATTTTATTGTGCTTTTATTGTCCTGACTTCCTATTCTGGAGCCAATCACATGTAAGTTATTCTTCTTGATGGTGTTTCACCTAATTCTTAGGGGGGATTTTGTTGTTGTTGGTGGTGTTTGTTTCTTTCATTTCTTGTGATTGGTCCTCTAATGGCTTAACATTAAGAGATTTTCTTCAGTCTTGATAATTTTGTCTTCTATTGATTAATTTCTACTTCTGTGTCCTCACAATGCATTATCTACTTCTGAAATTTGAGTAATAACTTTCTGGATTTCTACTGGCTGTTTTTATGTGGTTTCTAGTTTTCCATCAATTTTGTCTTGTAGTTATTTTATGAATTCTTGCATAGTTCTGTCAGTTTTCCTTGATTTTGTCTGTAGATTCCATGAACTTGCTCTAAATTTATTGAAGATATCTAAATATCCTGTTTTGAATTTCTTACCAGACATTTCAACTGCCATTGAATCTTCAGAAAGATTTTCTAGTCCAGTACTTTGGTCTGTTGTTTGAATTATCATGTCTTTTTTTCTTGTGCAATTTGAAATGGTCTGTTATGTCTGAGATTTGAAATATTGTTGTAATTTCCTGGTTTATATTGGTTTGTTTTAATATCTATGGTCAATAGGGTGCACATACTAGTTTGTTTATTAGATAGGAAGAAGAACAAGGAAAGAAAATAAATAAGAGAAAACCAAGGGGGAAAGAGGAAAAAATTAGAAGAAGAAGAAAATAAAGTAATAAAGTAGCACAGTTGTGTTGAAGTGCTAGTCACCAAACTTGTCTGAGCAGAAATACTGTGCACCCACACCTGATGTTGTTGTTGTTGTTATGTGCCGTAGAGTCTGTTCCAACTCATAGTGACCCTGTACAGGGTTTCCGAGGCTATAAATCTTTACAGGAGCAGAAAGCTTCATCTTTCTCCTGTGGAGCAGCTGGTAGTTTCAAACTGCTGACCTTGCAGTTCGCAGCCGAATTCATAACCACTATGCTACCAGAGCTAAAATGTTGATTGTAGAAGAAGGACCACCTATCCTGCATAGAGAAGGGCAAGGAAGAAGAACTAAAAGGAAATAGCAAAAGAAAAAAGAAAAAAAAAGAAAGAAAGGTTGAGAATAAGAGGGGAGGCATAAAAAGAAAGATAAATATAAAAGGGAGGGCACAGCACTCACAGTGTGTGGTGGGAGAGGTGATTTGACAGGCAACAGATGGATGGTAAGGAGTTGGATCACTGGTAACAAAGAGGTTGTGTAAAGTGTGGAGGGGAGAATATACCTTTCTGGTTGTCTATCGCCATTGTTGGTGCAGATGTAGTCCTGCGCGAGTTATCTGGTTCTGGCTCTGATCAGAATTCTACTTGTAGTCATTTAAAATTACCACACAATTTCTTGGCAGCTTACCACTTCTTGTTCAATTTTCATTCAGTCTCTTTCTCTTAGTTGATCTATATCTTTGTCCTTTCCTTTGAAAATTATAGCTTTCATATTGTCATCTCTATCAATTTGACTTGTTTCCTGAGTCTTTGTTGTAAGGATCTTGATAATGTATCTGCCTAGCCTGCCATTATCAATTGTTGTCTTTAAGTGTCATCAAACTAGTTCAGACTCACAGAGACCCTGCATATAGTTTCTGAGGAGTAGTCAGTAGGTTAAAACCACTGATCTAATTGTTCACAGTCTAGTGCTGATCCAAATCATCACACCAGAAGTCTTCCATTTTGGATAGGACTCCAAAAAACTTTTTGTGTTTCAAAGGACATCATCATGAACATAAAAATATAGCCTACAGAATAAGAGAGAATTTTTGAAAATCATATATCTGAGAAGGGATTTGAGTCTAGCAATGTAAATAATCCTTACAACTTAATAATAAATAGATAAATGACACAATTTAGCAATAGACAACAGATCTAGATACACATTCCTCCTAAGAAAATATTCAAATGGTCCATAAGATATGAAAAAATGCTCAACATCATTGTCTATCAGAGAAATGCAAATCTAAACCACAATGAGATTAAAAGATAGATAATCCCAAGTGTTAGCAGGTATGTGGCGAAACTAATATCTCAGTCACTGTGAATGTAACAATGGTACAGCCACTTTGAAAAATTATCAGCTGCTTTGAGATTTTAACATTAAGTTACCATTTGACCTTGCAATTTTACTCCTAAGTATGTATCTAAGAGAAATGAAAATTTATGTCCACAACATTATTTATAATACTAAAAAAGGAGAAACAACTCAATTGCTAACCAACAGATGAATAATTGCTTTTTATAATTTATAACATACAAGATACTTATATCAGATCATTAAATAAAGGTCAATTCCACATTACTGAGATTCTTAGCCCAGCCAAATCAACACAGTTTGTGGGGGACGTAACTCAATTCATATGAATAAGTCACTCAAATCATAAGAAAATAATTGGTGAAATCTTGTCATAAACTCAAGTCTAGCTTGACTCAGGGATCAAAATATACCAATGCTGTTCTCTTCTGAAGCCCTGACATTTCTGTAATAAAACAAAGCCACAGGAAATAGAAGGGCAAAGGCCCACCTTGGACTATACATCCTGTTACAAAATCCCAACAGCTCGATTTAAAAAGGACATATCATATGTCAATTAAAATAAATTCCCTAGAAGACAGCAGGATAACTTAGGTGACAACTGAAAAAACAGGCAAGTATAAGCAAAGTTTTCATCCTTGCTGTCAAGATATATATTATTCTAGAGGCTTCCCATATAATAAAAGATAAATTTAAACTGTCTTGAAGTTCTTCTGGCTAGAAAGAACAGAGGCTCACTGAAGTTACTACCAGAGAAAGGGTGATTTTAAATATGTGGACCACAAGATCTGCTTGTACCACAAGGTTGGCAGTTAAACTCACCAGTCAATCCTCAGAAACCCTATACTTGGTCCCTATGAGTTGGAACCGACTCAAAGGCACTTCAGTAAAACAACTACAAATACGTATACTAGATCCAGAGACAGAAAAATCAGCAACACACTGAAACAGTTCTGAGATCTTGGTTATCTTTTTAGTTCTCTCATAGGCTCTGATTCTGTCTTTCTCCTGCTTTTACTTCCTTATTCCTGCCTCCTCATTGACTACTTCTGCTTCATTATGGCTTCATTCATAACTTTCACCAAAGCCAGTTGCCTGGCTCTTCCCTTCACATGTAAACTTCTAGTTTCAAGTTTTCCATTATTTTTGCTTTTGTTTGGTAAAAGTCTGAGTGAGGGAATCTGATTTGTTCACCTAATGTTTTTGATATATACTACAGAGGGTACTGGTGTGGTATTGTAGGTTAATGCGCCAGACTGCAAAGCCGTTTCAACTGCAAGGTTGGCAGTTCAAGCTCACCAGCTGATCCTTGGAAACCCTATACAGGGTTGCTATGGGTCGGAATCAACTCGATGGCACTTAACAACAATAACAGAGGGTACAGGTAGCAGATAAGATCGGGAACTGCTAGGTATAAGAATGGAACTCATGTCTGATCTTCTCTGTCTTCACAAAATGGAAGGAGAATCAAACTCAACATCAGCCCTAGGCCAATTCCTATGAGGCAGAGTTCAGCCATGCCTCCATCCTCCCACCTTCGTTACCAATTCTGACACCAACCAACCCTCTCTACTCCTCTTCTGGAGTCTGTAATTCATTGCAATGTCAATACAGAAGTCACAAAAATAGGGTTTATTAGGGAAGTTGTAGTTGTTAAGTTCTGTTGACTTGGTTCTGACTCATAGCAAACCTGTACTGGGTTTCCAAAGAGCAGCTGCTGTTTTGAACTGCCAACCTTGTGGTTTGAAGTTAAGAGGTTACAATTCAGGATCAGATTCTCAGGACACAATTCTTTGGTCAGTACATCCTCTACTTAGTTGTGCCTGCCCACAGTCATGTCTTAATCAGGTTCTCAGACCATTGGCCTCTGCCCTGCAGTGCTACAAATATCTTTTTGTTCTTCACTTAAAGGCACTTCACTTCACCTTAAGTAAGCCTCAGCCAAAGGACACTGAACACTAGCTTCATGAGTCAGCAAGCATGGTGATTGGAAGCTCCCAACTCTGCCAGTGAGCCTCCTGCCAGAAAGTTATCAGCTATACTCACTCCATGGGCTAGGAAGACCACTGCTCTATCTTGTGCTCTGCCTGTGTTTCTACCACTCCTTTTGTATTACAGCTTTCTGTCTCCTAGAACAAGAAAATTAAAAACACAGGGATCTTGCTCCATTCCTAGTTCTGCTTTCTGGGTGGTAGTGAAATCCCCAGTTCCTGATTCAGGATGGCTCGTTTTATACCAAAGGGATGGCAAGAATTGGCCAATCCCCAAATCACAGTTCTAAATAATCACAATGAATTCTGCTAACAATCACTCACAACTGGATCGCATAATCCTAAAAACATCTTCCCACCTTCTCTTAACCAGACCGGTCAGGAAAAATGAAATATACCCAATCTGCATGGCCCCATTTGGTGATAGTTGTAAAGACTTTGCCTGAAAAAGTCATATGAAATAAATCACTGTGCCACACTACACCTGTGTCAGGATCCTTTCTTATGGTTGGAGAGGCAATGTGACAAGACTTCTTTCTTAGAATAACCCTGAAGAATCCGAGGGGAGTAACTGGGGTTCACAGATTGGATCATCCATTAGGAGTCATTGTTGACTACCTTCATCTACAAGATTCTGCAGGACTATCTTCAAAAATAGTCACTAGTCAGATAACCTGTAGTATAAACACCAGAAAACAAGCATATATTAAACGGCTCAGTACTAGAGTGGTCTGGGTAGGTTGTGGCCAGTATTCTTTGATAAATCACTCCAATCATTGCCTCCTATGTCTTGTTATTGTTTAAGTGCTGTCAAGTCAATTTCAATTCATAACAACCTTGTATAGGATTTCTGAGGAACGGCTAGTAAGTTTGAACTGCTAATCATGCAGTTCAAATAAACCTTGCAGTCCAATGCTTATCCTACAGTACTGCAATAGGATGCCCATACCTTAGTATGTAAGAACCCAGGACAACTACCAATATAATAGACCAGTGTGTTCTCCAGGATCTAAGGCCCTGGGATGCTCCTGGCTAAAGCACCTATATTGTCCCACTCAGCAGCTCCCTTGGACCTTTATTTATGAGCTCTACCCTCTATCCTGGAATTCTGATGTGGCGCTGTGGGTTAAGGAGTTCCGGTGTGGCGCTGTGGGTTAATACGCTGGATTTCAAAGTCAGTTTAAACTGCAAGGTCGGCAGTTCAAGCTCACCAGCTGCTCCTCGGGAAGCCTGTACAGGATCCCTATGAGTCAAAAATAACTCGATGGCACTTAACAACAACAACTGTGGGTTAATGTGCTGGACTGCAAAGTCACTTTAAAACTCAAGGTTGGCAGTTCAAGCTCACCAACTGCTCCTCGTAAACTCTACATAGGGTCCCTATGAATCGGAACCAACTCTATGGCACTTAACAACCCTCGATCTTGGCACTTGGCTCCTTGAGAGTGCAATTCCTTTACAGCCTGGCTCCATGGATTTCTATGTTTGGAACTAGGAAATCCTTCCCTAGGATTCATCCACCTGGATCTCAAAGGTCAAACCTTTCTAAGGTATACCTTTTCAACAACACGCAGAAGTAATAAGATAAATCTAAAGTATCTGAGTGGGCACTGAAAAAGAGTTCTCTTCACTCTCTCACTCTTACATGCAATCACTCATTCAATAAGTAAATACAATATGCCCCTTCAATGTCAGATACAATTGAATGCTTAAGACAAAGGTATAGCAGCAAATGAAATTTCAGTTACTGTTTGTTGAACCCACAGACTGTAAGGGAGGTGAGACATTGACTAAATAATTAAAACAAAGAGCAAGGAGTACTGATAGAAGAAAGTGCGAAATATGATGTGACATTGCCGAAGAACCTTTAGTAGACAGGGACACCAGGAAAGAGATTGCTGAGGAAGTGATGTTTAAGTTGGAACTAAATGATGATTAAGAATGAGGCAGGAAAAGGATAAAAGAAAGATATTTTAAAAAGTCTTTCAACAAAAAGGAAATAGCCTTAGCCATGTGCTTGAAGCTGGATGGAAGACAGCCAACCCAAAGCACCAATTTGCTGTTTTCACCCTTTTAGATCCCAGGCAAATCCAAACAAATGTACATATTGTCATAGTAAACTTACTCTCTAACTATTGCAATATGCCTAGGAATGCATTGAACAGGGAGTAAATCCTGAATTCCTCATGCCCAAGAGCCAAATTAAGTGGTGCTGGTAGCATAATAGCAGATTATCAACTGGACTGCTAACCCCAAGGT
>NW_006408771.1:987133-998398 GCF_000296735.1 Chrysochloris asiatica | reverse complement strand
TTAACTGATGGTACATGGAGGGGTGGGTTTATAATCATTGTAATGAAACAAAGTGTATGATTTGCTGAATGTAAAACTGATGATCCATCCTGTAAACTTTCAGTCAACTCACAATAAAAACTTTAAAAAAAAAAAAAAAAGCTTGTATTTATTAACACACATGGATGATTTTAAAAATGCCAAGCATGTACCAATACATGAATAACAAATGTTTATCTGGTAATCAAAAATCGAATATTATCTAGCAGTCTACCACAGAAAATTGGTATTCGATGAAAAAGTGAACTGCAGCTGGATGTTAGCACATAGCGTCATGAGGGTTTCTTACTTTGTCATTAATGCTGTTAGGTACTGTCGAGTCAGTTCTAGCTTACAGAGACCTGATATACAATAGAACAAAACATTTTCCAGTCCTTTTCCATCTTCATCATTGTGATGCCTAAGCCCATTGTTTCTGCCACTAATTTTGGGGTTTAACTCTTTTTTACTGACCCTCCACTTGACCAAGCATGATATCTTTCTTTAGGGACTGAAGAAAGATATCATGCTCCCTCCTGACAATCCATCCAAAATGCAAGAGATGATTCTCACCATCCTCACTTCTGAGGTGCACTCTAGTTGTACTTTTCCTAAAACAGATTTGTTTGTTCTTTTAGTTGGCCATGGTACTTACAATATTCTTTACCAACACTATAACTCAAATGCATCATTCATGTATGATCTCTCTAATCCATTATTCAACTTCCACATGCATATAAAATGATTGAAAATAACATGACTTGGGTTAGACTCACTATAGTGTTCAAACTGATGTTTGTTCTTGAACCATTTTAAGAAGTCTTTTGCAGCAGATTTGCCAATGCAATACTGTCGATTAATTTTTTTGACTGCTATTTCAATGATCACTGATTTTGGATCAAAGCAAAAGAGTCTTTGAACTTCAATCTTTTCTGCATTTATGTTGTTATTAGTTCAGTTGTGAATAATTTTTTTTTTACATCATGGTGCAGTTCATATTGAAATCCATATTCTTTGATCATCCTCAGTAAGTATTTTAAGTCCTCTTCACTTCCAGCAAGCAAGGTTAAGTCATCTGCATACAGCAAGTTGTTAATGAGACTTCCACTAATACTTATGATATGTTCTTCTTTCTATATTTCAGTTCTCAGAATAATTGATCAGCAGAAAGATTAAATGTTGTTTTTATTAAGTGCTGTTGAGTCAATTCTGACATAACTACCCAGGGTTAATGCACTGGACTGCAAAGTCGGTTAGAACCAAAAGGTCAGTGGTTCAAGCACACCAGCCACTCTTTGGAAACCCTAGACAGGGTCACTATGGGTTGGAACCAATTTGATGGCACCTAACAATAATAACACACCTTTCCTGATTTTGAACCAATCATTATCTTTGTTCTGCTCAAAAGACTGCCTCTTATTCTATATACATGTTCCTCATAAGCACACACAAAAAATGCTCATGCAAACTTATTCTTTACAATGTTATCGATAGTTGTTATGACCTGCACAGTTGAATGCCTTTGCATAGTCAATAAAGCACAAGCAAAGTTCTTTCTGGTGTTGTTTACTTTAAACTAAGATCTGTCTTGTGTCAACAATGATATGCCTCATTCCACAGCCTCTCCTGAATCTGGCTTGCATTTCTGGAAGTTCCTATCAATGTACAGATGCAACTGTTTTTCACTATCTTTAGACAAATTTTACTTGTATGGGATATTAATAATACTGTTTCAGGATTTCTGCATTCTGTTGGGTCACCTTTCTTTGGAATGGACACAAACATTCAATTTTTAAATTGGTTGATCAAGCAGCTGTCTTCCACATATATTTTGCATAAATGAGTGACTGTTTTCAGTGCTGCTTCAGTTTGTTGAAACATTTTAATTTGTACTTCTTCCTTTAATGCTATCAGTTCTTGACCAGATGGCTCATCTTGAAATTACTGAATACTGACCAACTGTTTTTGGTACAGTGGCTTTGTGTATTCCTTCTATCTTGTTTTGATGCTTCTTAAATATTGCAACCTAAGTTTTTAATTTTCTTTGTTCTTTCAGCTTAAGAATTGTTGAGTGTATTCTTGAGATTTTTTTTTACATCTTCCAAATTTCCTAGATCCATATTTAGTATATTCCAAGTCCTGATTATTTATGAAGTTGTTTATTCTCATTTTTAGCTGTGTCCCACTAGTAAATGAAGGTCTAAAAAGCTTTGCTCCATTCACATCATTAAGGTCAATTCTCCTTTGAGGAGCCAGTTCTTCCCTGGTTATACTGTGAATGACTTCCAAGCGAAAGCCTCATCTACCAGCACTACATCAGACAATATTCCTCTGCCATTCACAAGTGGCTAACACTTCAGAACTAGACTGCCCTTTCTTCTTTCTAGTCTGCATTAATCTGGAAGCCCTGCTGGTACCTATCCACCTGGGTAATCCTGATGGTATTTAAAATACCAATGGGATAGCTTCCAGCATAACAGCAACGTGCAATTCACCACAGTATGACAAACTGACAGACAAATGGTGGTATTTTGGCATACAGAATATTAAAAGACATGGATTCCAGGTTTGATACTTAACTAAAATTAATCAAAGACCTGTCACTACTTACCAAAGATATATTTTAGTGAAAATGTCCTTTTGGGCTGTAAGCACATTGTTTTGAAGTATAAATTTGGTGCCACTACCTTACCGACTCAATGGCACCTAACAACAACAACTACCTTTATTAATTATAACATAGCCAGCATTAATTCAATACCATCAATGCAAATGTCAACACAGTGAAATGACACATAAAAATTCAGTATAATTATTAAAATTATATCTTCATGATTCCCTGAATGGGTCTGAAGATGCCTGTTATTCAAGAGATCACACTCTGAGAAAAAGAATTGGGTTATCAAATTGCCAGCTCTGATTTACACTGAATGAGGAACTATTTCTTAATTTTCCTATGGTGGTAGCCTCAGTTCTCAGTACCATGGAAACAGGGATGGCTTTCAATTTATAGCTCTGTGGCAGATTTACAATGAGCCTATATAAATAATTGAGTTGTGAACAATGCCATAAAGAGCTTGTCCTATATGCATTATAGATTCACATGTACTCCCTTCCACCAGTGGATATGTCACTTCTCTTTGCATGCTCCACCCTTTCTTTTCTTTGCATGGTTAAACTGCTGTTCTAAATACTCTTTGGTACAAGAAACCAAAAAGAGACATGCATTCATCATCAAAAAGAATATTTCAAGATCTATCTTGAAGTAAAATATTCTCTGTGGTAAGATAATGTCCATACATCTACAAGGAAAACCATTTACTACCACTACAATTCAAATGTATGCATTTATCACTAAATCCAATGACCATGAAAATCTCTATACTACCCCAAACAATCAGTAGATATAAAGCAGTCCCAATCCAGATTCTAACAATGTTCTTTAAAAAGTTGTAAAAAGTAGTTACTAACTTTATATATAAAGGAAATATACCCTGGAAAAGCAAAAAAGTTTCTAAAATAGAACGAAGTAGGAAGCCTCTCACTTCCCAATCTAAAGCTACTACACTGCCACAGTAATCAAAACAGCTTGTAACTTACTTGAACAGTGAAGGACACATAGATCAATGGAATAGAATTGACAATACATTCACCTATGTTCATTTGACCTTTTGCAAAGGACAAAAACCATAAAATGGAGAAGAGGTTGTCCCTTCAACAAATAGTTTTGGAAAAACTGGATCTTCATTGCAGAAGAATGAAACAAGATCTATATCTCACAAGTAATACAAACATGAGCTCAATATGGATTAAAACCTAAATGTAAAATCTAAAAATTAATGATGAAAAAAACAGAAACACATTTAGAGGTTCTGATGATGGCATAGACACAGTATCAAATATAACTGAAAATGTGTAAAAAGCAGAAGAGAAAATAGAGGACTGAGACCTCCTAAGAATAGACACTTATGTGCTTCAAAAGATTTCATCAAAATAGTAAAAAGAGAACCCACAAAATGGGGAAAAAAACCTTTGACAATGACAAGGGACTACTCTGTAAAATTTAAAGAACTCTTCAACACCTCAACAAAAAAAAAAAAAAAAAAAAAAAACAATTAAAAAATGGGCAGAGGACATGAACATACACTTCACCAAATAAGACATTCAGGTGGTCAACAAACATGAAGAAATATAAATTTATGAGTCTTCGACTCCACTGCCTCACTGCTACTCCGCTACTCTGGCAGGTCAGAATCGTTGGTGTTATGCCAGAGAGACTTGGGCTGTTTCCCTTCAGGACCAGTGCCATGAATTGAGGCAGTACTTTTACCAAAACCTCCAAAACAGTTTCTGAGAATACCCAGAAACCAGATAAGAAGAACAATGCCCTCAAGGCTATTTCCAAATACTTCTCTAAGGAAGAGTGAGAAGAGATGGGATACTCCAAGAAAGTCATCTATGTATATATGAAGAGAAACGTTGATACCATGACTAATCTAGGTATCATTGCTTTCATCCCACCTTTCATTCATTGTAACAGACTCGACCTCAAGTCCCAGCTGGATGACTCTGATGACGATGAGAACCAGGAAGAACCTCCTCAGATGGCTTCCAGTATGCAACTGAGCAAACATCTGAAGATGAAGTCCAAGAAGATATTACATGAAGAAAATGATCCAAAGGCAATGCCAGGTAGAGCAGGCTTGATTAAAACATCTGGCATAGAGAGGTTAGGAAACAGTCAACACCCCTAGTAAACATAATCAACAGATACCAGAACCCATGAAAGAAGGGACTAAAGTCTGGTTTCACAGGCTGTATGAAATGAAGCATCAGGTAGTACATGAAGAGATCTGTGAACTCAATGAAGAGGACTAAATCTGTATCAAGAGCAGTAGAACCTGGTGACCTTTCAAGAATATCAGCCTATCTTCTATTATATCTAGTATGTCATCAAGTGGGGTTTTCCATTCCTGGCCATCAGATGTAATATAAGTGAATGAAAGCTCACAGCAGTTAAAAGTTAAACATTAAGATTCCTTACTATGTCACAACACTTGGTTAGATATAAGAGTTTCATTGATGAACAAGACATAGACCTAATGCATAGTTCTGTCTGGGTGCCTATGCACATTCCTCAGAAAACAAGTATTGTCAAATATAGTTTGCACAGTATATCATTACCTCCTCCCTTACCAGATGTGACTACTGAGAGAAGTTTTGGGTGTTTACTTCCAGACATTTTTCTCTGCACTTACACACATAGGGTACCTCTATGAGCATCTTCCAGTGTGTCCTGGAGAGATCCCTCTCGTACTGTCAGCACCCTCATTAATTTGCTCTGCAGCAGTTACAATGAATAAACATTTATGAGCATTTGGCAAAAAAAAAAAAGAAAGGAAGAACTATTCATGATCATCAGCCATTAGTGAGACACAAGTCAAAGCAACAGTGAAATATCTTACCCTAGCCTTAACAGCATAGTTCAAACAAATAAAAAACAAGTGCTGAAATGTGTGTGTAGAATATGGGACTCTCCGATACTGCTGGAGGGACTATAAATGGTACAGCCACTATGGAAAATGGTATGGCGCTTTCTCAAAAAACTGGGAATAGAAATACCGTATGATCCAGCAATCTCTCTAGTTGGCATATAGCCTTAAGAAATAAGATCCGTGACACAAATAGATATATGCACACCCATGTTCATTGCAGTATTATTCACAATATTGTATGAGACTACTGTAAAAAGTTAAGAAAAAGGTTTCATGCTACAATAAACAATCTATGATGTTTACTAGGGGTAAGAAGGGAGGGAGAATAATAAACAGAAAAATAAGTAAATAACAAATATCATTAGCTTTATATATCATTAAATTTTTTATTTCCTAGATGACTGGGAGCTAAATCTATTTATCTGCCATTCTATACAATCTTGGCTGAATTACTGTCTTAAGTGCTTACGCCATGTTACCTTTACTCCTTATTATCATATTGAAGCAGCAACCCTGAATCACTGCTCCAACTCTTGGCTTCAATTTTTTTTTTTTTTTTCCACTTAGCTAACACTCTCCCTTCACAAACACTTCAATTCCTATAACATTCCCTTTTTACTTATTATCCTGTGTTTATTTAATCTTACTGGAAAAAGTAAAAAGAGGTCCATATGTAAGACACCAAGATTAAGTTCTCGATTGTTGTTAAATGCTGTTAAGTCAGTTCCAACCCATAGCAACCCTGTATAGGATTTCCAAAGAGTGGCTGGTGAGCTTGAACCGCCGACCTTGTGATTCAAACTGACTTTCCATTTCAGCACATTAATCCACAGTGCCTCACCAGGACTATGAGTCTACTTTATTTTTGTATATTTTATTTTTGATCAATCTAAGTTATTGATGGTGGTGGTGGTTATGTGTCGTGGAGCTGGTTCTGACTTATAGCGACCATGCATAGGGGTTCTGAGGCTGTTAATCTTTACAGCAGCAAAAAGCCTCATCTATCTCCAGTTAAATTATTGATAGATTGATAAAAAATAAAGTATACGTCTTTTGATTTTTTTCTTAAATGTCCATTTCCACAATTTTTTATATGTGTCTTCATTCTTCTGTGATACTATAATAGAAATATCACAAGTAGATGACTTTTTTAAAGAATATTTTTATAACTCATGAAACAAAAAAGTTACACACTAGACTCCTACCCCAAAATTCAGTGATACTCTTGCTAATACTACGCCGTCTGCTCCAAGCTTCATTTACTCATTCCTTTATCTATTAGTGTCATGAAGAAACAAATTCCACGAACTCAATCCTGTTTGAACTGATATGAAACTAACCCATGTGCTACAGAAGGACTAAGGTCAGTTTCAATGGATCTTTTCCTCCTTTGGCCACCATTCAGACCAGTGTTTAGATCTGATGAGAAAAGGAAATAAAGGTCCGGTGGGTCATTTAACAAACAAATTTAATCTTTCACAGTTTAAGATATTACAAGTTGAAATTTAGAGCATAGCTTTAGGAGAAATCTTTCTCTTTCTGCCGACTCTGAAAAGAAGTCGTGACTTTTTACAGCATCTTTGGGCCCAGGATTGCTTGGTGATGTCCATGTGCTTTGGCATCAACCTTCCACTGATTCTAGGAAAGACCCTGGATCCAAAGAATGTACTCCACACCAAACTCTTCTTTCTTGGTGGTAGGTGGTCCCTGTGATCTCTACTGCCTTGTTTAATTTCTTCAATATCTCAGAAGAGATACATGATACAACCTAATTCTACAGATCACATCCTGCCTTGCTAACATAAAGGCCACCAATCCTGCTTCATTAACATCATAGGGATTAGGATTTACCACACAGTATAATTACATAATGTCACAATATGGATAATCATTACATAATACTGAGAATTATGGCCTAGTCAAATATACATATAGTTTGGAAGGAACAAAATTCAATTCATAACAGTATCTAACAAACCAGAAATTGTTCCTCCAGGCTACAACAACCCCTTTAATGTCTCAAAACAAAACCTATTGGAGAGATTAGGAAAAGTACAAACTTTAACTCTTCCTGTGAAAAGTATGCAAATAAGATAGAAGTAATATCTGTGAAATCCCCAGTCTCTGCTGGGAAGAGTCTCTTCCCTATGACATGAATTTCTTTGATCTAAATCCAAGTTCTTAACTATGACCCTTGTATCACTTACTCATTGCTGGCATGACTGCCCCTCCTTCAAGTTCCTCCTATAAAGGCTCAGGCTTTCCTGGCCTGACAAGACATCCCAGAGTACTGCAAGACAGGTAAGTGGGAGCTATGGAAAGATGAGACCCACATCAAGGGTTTTTCTTCACACACTATGAGGAAAGGTATAGAAGGAATCAGTCCTTGTGGAATATAGCAGATCAAATTCAGCAAAGGAATGCCTAAGAGCATTGTTGTTCTTGTTAAGTTCCATTCCAATCTCCCCAGAATTACAGAGAGATAAATTTCTAGGGTTTCAAAGGAAAAGACAAGAATTAGGAAAGGAGAGGCCTCTACTTGTACTCTCTCTTTCTCTTTCTGATGATCTTTCCATTAGTCATCTCTGATTATCTCCTGAAACAGACGCAATGCTGTTGCCTCACGTGGCCCTCCCCAGTGTGTTGTGGATACTGCTTTCCTGTCTAATGCTCCTATCTGATGTTCAAGGTAAGATTTTTCTTCCTCTAGTACTGACTTCCTTGTGAATGTTCATGGCCAAAAAGAGGAGAAATCCACTTGTGTGAAACACGTGTTAGTGATAAAATATATTCCCACAGAATCAAATGATCTGCAATTCCCAAATCATTGCTATTTCTTCTAGTTATGGAAGGTATCACACTGGTTTAATTACAGTAAAATAGATAAAGTTCGATTTTTTCAGTGGATTCTAATTAGTGTTGGGAGGTTGAAGAGACAAATTATGAAGAACTAATCAGATAAAATATGAAGAGTCAATGATGAATTATGATAGAGAGGGTCTAGTGACAGAGCCAGTGATTAGCCAATGATAGAGAGGGTCTAGTAATACAGCCAGTGATGAGCCAATGATAGAGAGGGTCTAGTGACAGAGCCAGTGATAAGCCAATGATATAGAGGGTCTAGTAATACAGCCAGTGATGATCCAATGATAGAGAGGGTCTAGTGATAGAGCCAATGATGAGCCAACAATAGAGAGGATCTAGTGATTGAGCCAATGATAGAGAGAGTCTAGAGGCGGGATAGCCATACAGGTAGAGTTGGACATTGAAGAAGGTGGGAAGATAGAAAGAAGAGAAATGGCCCACCATTTAGAGGAGCTGCTTCAAGGTCAGGAAATGCTGAGAGTTGGCAATAGTGAGAGGTGGTCAGGAGGGTGACATCACTCCCATGTACTGACCTTATGGACATTCCTTCTTTTTTTCCTCCCTCTCTTTCCTCTCGCTAAGCCCCACACTTCATCTCATTGTGTTTGTCTACATTATTTTCCTTCTACCCCAGGTGAAGATTCTCAGAAAAAACAACATGCTTCATATTTCAGTATATCCAGCTGTCCTGAAGGCTCCAATTTCTATGACTCCCACTGCTATGCCTTGTTTCTGGAGCCAAAAACCTGGAATGATGCAGATGTATGCAGTATGGTGTGGGGGATGGGGGTCATAACAGAAAGTTCATGGTAGACCATAGGAAAGAGTGGGGTTCTTACCTTCTTCATAGTGTCATGGGGTGATAATGTATCTTTTGTATATTCCTCCTTGCACCTCTCCCGGTGAAGTGTCAATTCCTCCCTCTGCTTCTTCATTCCCCACACAGTTGGACTGCCAGATGCTGCCTTCAGGACATCTTGTGTCTTTGGTCAGTGAGGCAGAAGGATCTTTTGTGGCATCCCTGGTGAAGACCTCTTCACACAACTATTCGAATATCTGGATTGGACTTCATGACCCCTCAATGGTGTGATAGCATCCTTTCTGCGCTCTTATCTCTAAAATGACTATTGCCTCACAGACTTCATATTTGTTCAGTGTTCCTACTCAGGATGAGCTCCATGGAGCCTGAGAGCTCAAGGATCTTAGAGAACATTTGGGGGAAAGGGAGGGCATTGATGCCTGCAGGAAAGCGGAGTTCTGTGGAGATCTGGTCTATAGCTGAAATTAATCTGCCTCATTTAAAGCATTTTACACAATCCATAAGGCTTCAAATTTCACTTCTGTGAGCTTCCAAGGTCTGTGTAAACTGGGCTGAGGCAATTCTAGACGACAATCTTTTTTGCCCACTGTAGAATAGGCACAGATTTTAGATCTCAGAGATAATCACCAATAATGTGCCATCACTGGTTGTTTAATCAGTGACAGGCTACTTTGGGTGATTTTGTTGTGGTGGTGGTTTTAGGATTTGCCAAAAGGAGCAAGTAGTTATGCAAGAGCTTCCTAGATTAGATGGTTCTGATAGGGCATATGGAAAAGCAGACCATTCCATGATGTTGCAGTGGGGATCAAATATTCCAGCTAAGGACTCATGCTAACAGAGCTGTACTGACCATTCTCTTGTCTCTCCCCATCTTTCACTCAATAGGGCTTGGAACCCAATGCACGTGGATGGCAGTGGAGTAACACAGATGTGCTTAATTACCTTTCTTGGGAGAGAGATCCCGCCACCATATCAAACCCTGGTTACTGTGGGACCCTGTCACGAAACACAGGTATTAAATATAGGAATCACTATTTACCCAACTTTCCTCAAACTCTCATTCCTCTTCTATGGACTTGATCATCATAGACCTCTTCTAAGTTAGTAAGGTCAAGGTTGTTTTATTTTATCTTTCCATCCTCTCTTTTTTTCTACTTTCATTGTGTCTCTTTCACATGTAGTAGGGCACTGTAAGGACATTACTTTTAATCCTAGGCTTGAATTTGGGATGCCTCCACATTCGGTTTACAAACTCCAATAGTTCCATTTACCTCACCCCTATGTCTCTCCAGGGTTCCTGAAATGGAAAGACTATAACTGTGATCAGAAACTACCCTATGTTTGCATGATGAAGAACTAGGACAGGTGCAAAGAGAGCAGCTGGGGCTAATGAGATCATCAAGGACGTGAAGCCTAGCGTGTGAAGAACTCAGGCAGAGAATAGTCTCCTCTACTTCCTCAACTTGATCTCTTCGTCCTGATCCTCTATCCCTTCCTCACTATCCACCCTCATTTTAGGGTTTTCTGTTTTGGGTCTATGACTTAAGTTGTCTAATAAACAGAATAAAAATTTTATTCCACAATTGTTCATCTTGTGTGTTTCATTGTCTTAGCCACACCCTAAGGAAGAGAAATGGGTGGGGGAAGAAGAACAGTACATCTTGTCTGTGTCTAATTTTTATCAGACCTTAGTGAAAGTGAAAAAAATGTGCTTCCTATAGTTTATCTGTGATGAGTAGTAGAATGTGAACTTGGAGGAACTGGGTTATGGGTAGACCTTCGTTTTCTACAAATCCTATACATTCTCCATCCCAGGTCTGATGGTGTGACACAACCTATCTTAGGGGGCTATGATAGTGTATTGAGTAGTACTTCTCAAACTTACTGGGGTGAAGGACCAGGCTCATTTTTCTTCTTTCTTCTTTGGACTATTGCTTCTTAAAAATACAATAAAAATTAAGTACTTGGAATTCCAAATTAGCTGTGACATATAAAGCACTTGGAAGTTGTCCCCTCTTCCACAAAAAGAAAAAAGGTTGGATAATATGAAAATCTATAACTGAGATA